>NC_058337.1:60264185-60567215 GCF_905475395.1 Chrysoperla carnea | reverse complement strand
TTCCTTTAAGCACGTCCCAGCCAACACGCTCCCCCTTATAATCCATTGTGCACCAGTAGTCTGTCCAGGGCCATTTGGTAAAAGACCATTGGACTGAATTACCAGGTGTGACCTCCAAACCATTATCATCTCCAATTCTCCCGTCGCCGGAGGCACACCATAAGTGAGCTGACTGTGAGCTAAAGTTTATAACTTCGATAGTCCACGCATTGGAATGTGAGGAAAAGCAGGCAACCAGACCAATGATAACTAATATGTGGTTCATGTTCATGCCAATATGCTAATGTTTTGAATTAAATTTTTTAAATGATTTTAATAACTTTATTTTGCTTGCATTATTAAATTATGATACTTAAGCTATTATCAACACTAACAAAATGAAATTGTGATTGAGAATGATCAACGATTGGTACTTACCACTCAGAAATATAGATGAATTATCAAGCTCAGAGACTCAATAATTTCCATGTTGAGTGTTTATATATATACTCATCGTGTCTTCGATTAGACAGCTGAGCATATATTGATATACAAAACATATACCGCTTTACAAAAACATACATCACGTAACAAAAAACCATTAGTATTTTTATAGCATGTATATATGAAATATACATAGTATATTAAATTTAGTCCCAAGTTTGTAACGCTTAAAAATATTGATGCTACGAAAAAAAATTTGGTATAGGTATTCATGGAATCAAATAATTAGTCCATTTCCGGTTGTCTGTCCGTCCGTCCGTCTGTCCGTCTGTCCGCCTTTCTGTCAACACAATAACTCAAAAACCAAAAGGGGTATCAAGCTGAATTTTTTTTAGCGTACTCAAGAATTTTATAGTATGTATTAATATAGGAATATCAGTTATGTGTTTGTGGCTATTTAAAAGTGGGTATCTTTTGTTATTTATATGACGTCAAAAATGGTATTTCAACAATTAAACCATTCAATTGTTTGTTTTCACTTGTTTTTTTTAAATTATTATTTTAAAATAATCTATTGCCACATATATATACCTCCCAAAAGGACCCCAGGCAAAAGTTTTTGAAAACTATGGATTAAGATAGCTTTGATCATGCTGATCTACAGTTCTTTATGGACTCAACCCTCAAAAAGCCTTCCCTTCTGAGCTACAGCCCTCAAAAGGTTATTTCTACATAAAATATTCATTTTTGATTTCGGTTAATTTTTTTTGAAAACTTTAGATTAAGGTAGTTTTGATCATGCTGACCAAAAGTTCTTATGAACTCAACCCTCAGAAACCCTTCCCTTCCGAGCTACGGAAGTTTTATGAGAGTTGAGTGTATAGTTTGAAAAAAAATTTTAACCTAAATCAAAAATGCATATCTGATGTAGCATAGTTATTCACATACGTATACTGCACTCTTTATATTTTATGCTAAGCTATCCTAGAATACTTTTCCTCTCTTCTGATACTCATTTTTCTAAGGTACACTCACAGAAATAAATTGCGAGTTCTTAGATTCGATTTATTTATAACTTATTAATTAACTTTTTTTTAATACTTTAAGATAATAATATTTTTTTAATGATTTGGGATTAAATTAAATTTGGGATTTAAACATTCATCGTTTTGATTTATGTATTTATATTATGTTATATAATGTGATTAATTACAAATTCAGGATAACTCTAATATCTTAAATCTCGTTGTCTAAAATCCGCACCACAATCGCCATTTCCACCCATCGTAAATTCCGTCCTCTCTGATATACCAAAGCGTAGGATTTGGTGCATCGTCCCAGGCGCCGGCAAGCGCAGTCCAATTACAACGTTTTCCGTTATAATTCACTGTGCACGAGTAGTGCGTTGACCTTACAAAGGTGAAAGTCCATTCGATGTAATTATCAGGTTCAATCTCCAAGCCATCATTGTCGCCAAGTATGTTATTGTCGGAACACCATAAGAGAGCTGAGTGTGTACCGAGGTTTCTAATTTCGATTTTCCACGCGTTTGAATGAGATGACGCGTAAATGATCAGCCCAATGGCCACTAGTGCGTAGTTCCTATTCATTCTAATATACTAATTGAAATGAAACAAAAATTTTATTGATTTTACTTACATTAAGGTGATATCCCATGGTTTATACTTACTCTTTAAAATTAAATGGACTGTTGAGAAAAATCCTAAATGTGATGGATTTTATAGGCTCATTTCATACATTGGTCGGCCAACTGAACATACATTCACCGACGCAATTACAATTCATGAAATTCAATTAACATAGGTAAACATTTCTGTAAATATTAGTTTTACAGTAAAATGTTCAGGGTTAAATGATTGTTTAATTTTTTATACCATGTATATATGAAATATACATAGTATTATAAGTTTATTATACCATGTATATATGAAATATACATAGTATTATAAGTTTAGTCCCAAGTTTGTAACGCCTAAAAATATTGATGCTACAAAAAAAAAATTGGTATAGGTGTTCATAAAATCACCTAATTAATCCATTTCCGGTTGTCCGTCCGTCCGTCCGTCTGTGGTCACGATTACTCAAAAACGAAAAGAGATATCAAGCTGAAATTTTTACAGCGTGCTTAGGACGTAAAAAGTGAGGTCAAGTTCGTAAATGAGCAACATGGGTCAATTGGGTCATGGGTCCGTAGTACCCATCTTGTAAACCGTTAGAGATAGAATAAAAGTTTAAATGTAAAAAATGTTCCTTACAAAAAAATAAACAAATATACAACCTGATTTACAGCATAACTTATAACTTATACCTGAGAAATGAGCTGTTGATTTTCAACATGTATCATCTATATAACAATAAAATAATAATAATAATAAAGCTTTATTAATTCCATGTAGCCAAAACAATTCATTTTTAAAATAAAATATAAATTTATACAATTTAAATTTAAATTATATTTCAAGTTTCGTTCTCGAGATCACTGTGTAGTACCGCCTTTGTGCGCTTATTCATTACCACATAGTTCAACCATAAAATAAAATTAAGTAAGTGTATCCATAACAACTGGTTTATTTACCCTTCATTACGTTTTTTGTGCGTTTCAAGTAACATCGTTTTTTGATTTCTCTTCAAAAAAAAATAAAAAAAAAAAAAATCAAATATTATAATCTATCAGATATCAGAAGTAAAACACTAATTTGTTGCTTGTTCATTGATAAAAATGAATAAACGTAAATTGGAAAACAATTCTCATTTGGAGGTACTCCAAAAAAAATAAAAAAAATATCAGCATTTAATTGATCAGGAAATGTCATCAAATTTAGTCGACGATTCTGTTGATAATTCTTCATCTGAGGGTAAATATTAAAATATTAAAATACCTAAATAATTAAAAAAATATATATACCAGCATTTAATTAAATGATCTGGAAATGTCATCTAATTTAGTCATTGACTCTGTTGTTAACTGTTCATCTGAGGGTAAATACTAAAATACTTAACTAATCAATTTTTGATTGTTATTGGGCAACATTTTTTGTTGTACCTTGGGCAACAAATCTTATGTTAATAAGTTGTTGTACCTTTGACTGGGCAAACATTAAAAAAAAAAAAAAAAATTGCGTCAGGAAAATGATAGCTTGTTTTGACCTAGATCTTTTGCTCTTGCAGACTCAGATGTTGACGACCAAGATCAGAGTAGTAAATCTGATATTGAAATGGAAAATGCCTCAGATAAAAACTTGAAGGCGTCAGTGGAGTTGCAGGAGACGAAGGGTTCTGAAGTTCCCACCCTCAGTGAGTCGGTGCTCCAAATCCTGGGCTCGGAGAAGAGACTTTTAAAGGATAAATGCTTTGTTTTGCACCCTGAACTAGCGTCATGCTGGAAAGATTTATTAGCTTCAGGCATGAACAAAGAAGATAAGTCTAAAATGATTGAAACTTATCCTAACAAAGGAAACTGTCCTCTAATTGCACCAACTCTCAATCCGGAATTACTCCCTCTTTTACATAAAACGGCTAAATCTCGTGATAAATTTTTTGCTAATCATCAGGATGTGTGTGGCCGTAGTTTAGTGGCTATTGGTACAGCCATCTGCAATATTTTGAATGATGAAGAGGAACCGGTAGATAAGGAACAGCTTTTAAAGCTTCTTTGTGACTCCAGCAGCATGATGTGTGACCTGTTTTTCCAGTTGTCCAAGTCCAGACGTGCACAATTGTACTCATGTGTTGATGGAAAAAGGAAGTCTGTTCTTGAAGATTCACCCACAGATGAATTTCTTTTTGGCATCGACCTTGCTAAAAGAATTAAGAATGCCTTAGCTGTTGAAAAAACAAGCTTGTCTTTAAAAAATCAAACTCCACGAAGAGATTCAAATCGACCTAAAAACTCTTTAAACTGGAGAAGCCCGTCTGCTTCAAGGATCAGCTCCAGTCAGACGGGCTACAGACGTCACTTCAACAAATCATCAGCTGCAAACAATCACATTCAAATCACAACTCGATCCCGATCAGGGAACCAACTCCCTCCAGCTCAAAATGCTCAGACACAGAAGAAATAAAGGTGAGTCCTACTGCGGGTAGGTTAAAGTATTTCGTACATGCTTGGGCCAAAATCACCTCCGATCCTTTTATCCTTGAGACGATCTCCGGATACAAAATTCCATTTATCTCTACACCAACTCAATCTTCAAAGCCCTCCAATAATCATTTATCTGAAAATAAACTTGAGGTACAGAAGGCTGTGAATGACCTTTTATCAACGGGCGCTATCCAGCAGTGTGCTGAGGAGGAGGGCCAGTTTTTATCAAGAATTTTTCTTGTACCCAAAAAAAATGGTAAAATGAGATTTATCCTTAATTTAAAGCATTTAAATAATTTCATAGAAACTGTTCATTTTAAAATGGAGGATTATAGAACAATTTTAAAATTAATATCAAGAGAATGTTTGATGGCTAATTTTGACCTGAAAGATGCATATTTTATGATTCCAATTCATAAAAATTTCTGGAAATACCTAAGATTTACCTGGAATAATTTCCTTTATGAATTTATTTGCTTACCTTTTGGCCTCTGCACGGCTCCATGGGTCTTTACTAAAATTTGTAAACCTATTATTTGCCACCTGAGAGGGCTAGGTTTGATATCAGTAGTATATCTTGATGATTGGTGGTTGGCAGCCGATTCTACTGCCCTGTGTTCAGAAAACATAAGAATTTCTCGTGAGTTAATAGAATCTTTAGGTTTTATTTTAAATGAGAGTAAGAGTAATCTTAACCCTTCAACATCATGCAAATTTCTGGGTTTTTTATTTGATTCAGTTCAAATGACAATTGAACTTACAGAAGAAAAAAGGTCTCATATACACAATTTAGTATTGAAATTTAGGGATTCCACTCATTGTACTATCAGAGAATTTTCCCAATTTGTGGGAAATATCACAGCAGCCTGCCCAGCAATTAATTATGGTTGGTTTCACTCTAAGGCGTTTGAGCAAGAACGTTATTTGGCCTTACTAAAATCTAATAATGAATACGATCAGGTTATGAGTATATCTCCTTCTTTATTAAATGAATTTAACTGGTGGTCGATTAATATTTTAAATTCTAAAAATCCTATTAGAAACTCAACTTTCCATTTCACGATATATTCAGATGCTTCATCTACAGGATGGGGAGCGTCGTATGATGGACAGGTGGCTTATGGGCGCTGGAGCCCCATGGAAAGATCGTTTCATATTAACCATCTAGAACTTTTAGCAGCTTTTAACGGTTTAAAATCATTTGCATCTGATTTTGCTAATTGTAAAATTCTCCTAAGAATTGATAACTCGACTGCAATTGCTTACATTAATAAAATGGGCGGTACCAAGTTTAAACACCTGAGCGTTTTATCCTATGACATTTGGTCCTGGTGTGAATGCAGGAATATATGGATATTCGCTTCATACATTCCTTCTAAGGATAACGTTGATGCGGACAGAGCTTCTAGAATAGAAAATATAGACATTGAGTGGGAACTGTCTTCTGGTGCGTTCGATAAGATAGTTTCTCAGCTGGGCAGGCCAGACATTGATCTTTTCGCATCATCTTCAAATAAAAAATGCAAAAGGTACTGTTCCTGGCATCGTGATCCTGCTGCAGTCACTATTGATGCATTTACAATCAATTGGAAACATTTAAATTTTTTTGCTTTCCCTCCTTTCTCATTAATCTTAAAATCACTTAAGAAAATCCAAATCGATCAGGCTTGTGGAATTGTAGTAGTTCCAAACTGGCGCGGTCAGCCATGGTATCCTGTATGGCTTTCGCTGCTTGACTCAGAACCTATCATTTTTCAACCAGATGTTAATTTACTTCTCTCTCCTTGTAGACAAGTTCAACATCCGTTGGCTCAAAAACTGTCTCTGATGGCTGCCCGATTATCCACCAGGCATTTAAAAAAAGGGGTTTAAATGATGAAGCCATTGACATCATTATCAAGTCCGTCTCTACTTCAACCCTGAAACAGTACTCCAAGCCAATAAAAGACTGGTTTTCTTTTTGCTCACAAAAAAAAATTGATATGTTTAATCCCAAAGAAGAAATTTTGATTGAATATTTCACAAAAAAATTCAAGGAAGGTGCACGGTATAGTATTTTAAATACTACTCGTGCCGCAATATCCCTTATTTGTGACAAGGAGATTGGAAAAAATCCTTTGTTATCACGCTTTCTCAGGGGTGTTTATAATATTAAACCTGCTAAACCCAAGTATGATAGAATTTATAGTTTAGATCCTTTAATTGAAAATTTAGAGCGACTAAATCCGGTAAATATACTTAATCTACAACAGTTAACAACAAAATTAGTCGTGTTGATAGCATTAGTTTCTGCACATCGTGTCCAAACAATTTCTTTAATTAAGAGAAAGAATATTATTAAAAAGGATGTAGACTATGAAATCGAAATCCCAGAAAAAATTAAAACTTCCAGGCGGGGCGCGTTTCAACCCCTATTAATATTAAAAAAATTTTATAAAAATTCAAATCTTTGTGTGGCATCTACCTTAGAACAATACTTACAGGTTACATCAAATTTAGCCGATAACATTGAGTACTTATTTGTTACAACTCGGAAACCATATAAAAAAGCATCGAAAGATACTATTAGTAGATGGCTCCGATCCTTTTTATTGGAGTGTAAGGTTGGCGATAACTATGCTTCTCATAGTTTCAGACACGCTTCGACTTCAACTGCCTTTAATAAAGGAGTTGACGTAAATATTATCAAAAGTCTGGCAGGATGGTCAGATAAATCAAAGGTATTCGAAAAATTTTATAACAGACCAATTGTTAATGATAAAAAATCTTTTGCTGAGTCAATATTATCCTGATAATGTTAATATTATTTATTTAAACTTTGTTTTTGTTCACTTAAATTATTTTGCATATGTTCGTATTATTTATGTTTAATTGCTAATTACTGATATTTTGTTTAAAAAAAAAAAAATTAATATTAATAAAGATGTAATTAAAAGGTCTCCCATTTAATTGATACTGTTAACTAATCAAATTTTAATTTATTAAATATGATTAACACAGCTCTGAACATCTACACAGTGATCTCGAGAACGAAACTTGAAATATAATTGTAAGATCGAGCGAGCCCGCCGAAGGCGGGTGAAGCTCGATCATAATTATATTGATAGTTTCGTTCGAAGAGATCACTCCCCCCCCCCCATTATATCACCCTCCCAGTGATCTCTTCTACCTAAACTAAAGCACTTCTGAACTGTATGAAGGGTAAATAAACCAGTTGTTATGGATACACTTACTTAATTTTATTTTATGGTTGAACTATGTGGTAATGAATAAGCGCACAAAGGCGGTACTACACAGTGATCTCTTCGAACGAAACTATCAATATAATTATGATCGAGCTTCACCCGCCTTCGGCGGGCTCGCTCGATCTTACAATTAATTCTTGATGAAAAAAAATTTTTTCAATACAATTTATATAAATAACTCAGTTGCATATTAATTCATTATAATTACATATTATTCAATAAACAATATATTAACTTCTATATAAATCATTGCCCTGTCATGGCTTACATGGACCCCCTGCGGGTAAAAGCCTCCTCCAAGGCCTTCCATCTTTCTTTATTTCTGGCCAGGGTTGTCCAATTTATCCCTGCTGCCCTTACCAGATCATCTGTCCATCTAGCATATGGGCGCCCTCTAGCCCTACGGCCCTTTTTTTCGTTTCATCTATATAGTCTATATTAAAGAGTTTTCCATTAAGAGTATCAAAACTTTAAACTTAATCAAGTGGTGTTTAAGATATCTTTGAATTCTTTATTTTTAGTGTTTCTTGACATTTTATATGATTTATCATATCAGCCATAGGACAATGAAAATCTCGTTGATCATCGCTAATTTGAAACATGCAATTCTTTGTGAGTCAGTCGCATAGTTCGAACTCGAATCACCCATGGCATTGTTTGTGTTTACTTTTAAGGTCTATCAATCATGCGTTGTTTGATTATCATTCGCGGAACATATTACTGAACCACTTGATTACAAATTTTTAGCACTCTATGAATAGTCGACCATATGAGACTTTAGAAATCAAGAAATACACGGTTGGCAACTTGAACTAATCACTCACTTTGATAAGAAAGTTTAACAATTTATTTTCGTTCTTTTCCATTCTAGTGTTAAATAAAATTGAACTTACTGAAAGTTATAGGAAGTAAAATATACTGCTACTTTAAAGACTTCAAAAAAGCTTATGACAGATCTGATCGAGGTATACTATGGACTTAATTATTAAGTATATACCTACAGTTTTTTATCAAAACAATTCCGTTATGCATAACCTCTGGACGACTCACCTACGTCCAGTAAGACTGCCATTTCGTACTAGTTATACAGTGTATATATGAAATATACATCGTATATTAACTTTAGTCCAAAGTTTGTAACGCCTAAAAATATTCATGCTACGAAAAAAATTTTGGTATAGGTGTTCATAGAATCACCTAATTAGTCCATTTCCGGTTGTCCGTCCGTCCGTCCGTCCGTCTGTGGACACGATAATTCAAAAACGAAAAGAGATATCAAGATGAAATTTTTTAGCGTACTCAAGACCTAAAAACTGAGGTCAAGTTCGTAATTGAGCAATATGGGTCAATTGGGTCTTGGGTCCGTAGGACCCATCTCGTAAACCGTTAGAGATAGAACAAAAGTTTAAATGTAAAAAATGTTCTTTATAAAAAAATAAACAACTTTTGTTTGAAAAATTTTTTGTAAACTTCACTGTTTACCCACGAGGGCGCTTATTATATGCAAATTTTATAGTATGCATTAATATGGGAATATCAGTGTGTGTGTAGCTATTTAAAAGTGGATATCTTTTTTTATTAACGTGACGTCAAAAAACAAACGATTGCTTCATCAACACTGTCTATACATGGTATTTCAACAATTAACTCAGTCAATTGTTTGTTTTCACTTGTTTTCTACTGAAGTTTATACTAGAATGGCTTACTTGCGATCACAATCAGGGTTTAGTGTAGTTTGGCAATAAAACAACCATATCTTTAGGTTATAAAATCTAAATAAAATAATTATAATCAAATAGAATAAATTAAAAATAAAAATAAAACTCGTTACTTGGACCACGTTTCTTTTAAGTTTCCACATTGATTTTCCTTCCAGACATTTCTGACTGGTATCTGATATTTCAGTTCACTTTGTTATTCATTACCTTTTTAACCACATATCACTTGAATGTTTAACATGACCTCTTATCGTATACCCGCTGCTTTAATAAATGCAAAACGTTTATGCAATTTTGGAGTTAAAGGTCAGAAATTATGAAAAACCGCCGACGTCTAGCAGGTCTTGATCATAACGAAACTGTTTTGTTTAACAACTAAAAGTTTTCAAAGCTAATAAATATATTTCATGTAAAAAATATTTAAGTTGAAACTTTGACCACTCTTAATGGAAGACTCATTATAAATAATACTAAAACTCATATAGAAGTATTAAATTACCATTTATTGTCTATAAGTAAAAATTGTATTTTTTATACATGTAATTGAAATATAAAACAGTTTTTGTAAAATTGATATTCTTTTGACTCGTGACATCACATCTATCTGTAATTAAAAAACATTATTACAAATATTATTGTATTTCGTTTCTTTTAGTTATTTAATACGTATTTATATCTCATTACTCCAGTCATTTAAAACAGATTAAATCCACAAAATTTTTGCAAACAAATTTTTGTATCTTTTCTACCCTTGACACCTCGACAACAACCGTAAACACCAAACAGTTTTAAAGGTGCGCAGATCAAAATTTATAGTGTTGTTAATCAAGTTTAATTTGTACCACATATTTTATCGATATAAATTTTTTTTTAGATATTGACTAACATTGGAACGTAATGGTATGTAAAATTCAAGTCGGTAATACTAGAAGCAAATTTTTTTATTAGCAACAATTCAATATATTCATCAAAAGCTTTGTCTTCCTTTTTAATTTGGTTTTAATTTCTATGAGGTTTTTTTTCCGTTAGTTTGTATCGTTAGAACAACTATTTTGTTATTTCGCAGAGTTTCGAAGATATTTGCGAACAAACTTTTGTGGGCAGAAAAGACCCTGAATTTTTATGGTGGATTCACGTTATTGATGATAATTTAACTGGGTTCTACTCACCAAACTATAGACATATGTCACTAAAAGTTGGCCTTCTTTGGGAAAAGTGAGATGTGAAAATCCAAGATGATTGTACAAAATCCATAATTTTTCGTACGTTGTTGTGTTACTGCTTTTAGATTGTATGTCATTATTGGATTATGTGAGATTTTTATTCTGCTAAGATTATATAATTGCTACTGCCAAACACAGGTGATAATTTATTACATAAATAGATAGGAAACTCTACAGAACATGAAATGTTGTCTAAAAAGCCCCCTGGAGTAACCCACTTACAGTGAATAATTTTTTTAACTATGGCGGGAACTAGGTACTTTTTGAATCATTTCTATTCAGTTTATTAATTTTTTAAATTGTTTTGAATTTGTTTGTCTTCTAATAAAATAAAGTGGAGTTTTTTAAATAAAATAACAAGTATTAATAAAATAATAATTTATTGCAATATTTGAAACAAAATAGCGCATTTATTTTAATATTAACATTATTATTAACAATTATTTACTAGTTTGATGTAAATTAAATGCATTGTATAACCATTTTAGTTCGTTAATAGTCAATAATAATCACAAATAAATACGACCTAAAGGTAATCAACACGATTAACTAGACGTAAACACTAAAATAAACTCCTTAGCTAAATAACAGTACTTACTTAACGAACGGGTTGCTTAATTTACACATATGTAAGTACTCTCTCATATTCATGGTATGCAGCATATCAAGGTGTGAATTAAATGGGTGGTATATATCCATGAATATTATTATAGTACAGTGAAAGACGTTGCAAAAATCTGCTAATAAAAGAAAATGTAAGAAGCTTCTCGCATTTTGCTAAAACCTCATGGAATGTGTTTCTTAGGTGTCCAATATTATTAATAAGGCATGAGTTAATAACACCAAATTGTACATTCAATCAAAAACAGTCAAATGTTTGTGAAATAATCAAAAAACTATTATACATTTATAACTTATACGTTATACAAGTTGCCTATTGATTAATATTTTAAATCGACTTTTGCATTGACCCTTTTATTTAATTAACAATTTATTGTTTAATAACAAATAGAAACATTTGCGCCACTGGCTCATGCCTTACTAATAATATTTGACACCCAAGAAACACATTCCATGAGGTTGTAGCAAAATGCGAGCGGTTTCTCTCATTTTCATTTAATTGTAACATCTTTAACTGTACTATTAGTCATAATTTTGAATGGAATATACGCAGTGGCGACACATACGTAAGAGGCAAGCTACCTATTCGTTTAAATTTTACCAATTTTTTTTTTTTCTTTAATAAAAAAAAAATTTTTTTTTTCGAAATATTATTACAAGTTTAAAAAATAATAAAATACAACTTTCATTTTTCATCTTAAAAGAAGTAATTATAATAATTAAATTAACACAAATAATTATTTTATTCAATCTGTTCTCCCCATTACTCGTATGCCTAGTTATAAAAATTTAATTGAATTAAATGCTTATTTAACAAATTTAATGAAATAATCATTTTTATTACATTATTGGCATTCTTTCAATTTACATGATATAATGTTGTTAAAAGTATGAAATGTGAAGTTACAATGTCTGTCATTATATATATTTATCTTTTTTTATCATTTACACGGTGGATCATTTTAATCAATAAAAGAAAAAAGTTTTTATTTATTCCTCGGATCATAACATGTATATATGAAATATATCATCAGTATATTAAGTTTAGTTCCAAGTTTGTAAAGCTTAAATATAAAATTTTGGTTTAGGTGTTCATAAAACCACCTAATTAGTCCATTTTCGGTTGTCTACACGCCTGTCCGTCTGTCTGTCAACACAATAACTCAAAAACGAAAAATGATATAAAGCTGAAATTTTTTCAGCGTGCTCAGGACAGTGAACAACTTTAGAAAAAAATAAACAACCAATTGCTATCCCTATATATTTTATATGTTTCCCTATAAATGTTTGTTTGTTACGCTTTCACGCAAAAACTACCGAATGGATTTGAATGAAACGGTAGAACAATATATCTCATACATTAGAAAAACACATGAGCTATAATTTATAAAGATAAATTTAAAAAAAAAATTAAATCTAAGCTGAAATTTTACTGCTTCATCTATGATCATCATTTTGAACCATAAATTAAAAGTTTCTGTAAAAATTTAAAATAACAAATGAATTTAAATAAATTCATTGCCATCTCTTCTGATATACTCAAATGAATTATGACTATTTTACACTTTAAAAAATTGAAAACTGTGCGTGTAACACAATCCCTTCGAGTGCTATGGAAGAGGAGTGAGATCAAGAGAGCTGGAGGCTATAAAGCGGTGGTTGTTACTTTTAAGCCCAGTGTAGCGGACGGGTATCAAGCTAGCATTAGATATTTCTTTATGAACATCTTAGAAAAAATGAATTTATGAATCAAACAACTTTCTTGGGCGTAGAAGCTTCGTATTATAAATAAACATAGTTCATTTATTTTATAAAATATTATATTTGTCTTCTTATCCTTATTCTTTATTTTTATTTGTCTTATAATATTCATAATAAACAATACCGTATTTTTCGTATACTAAAGTACGCGACTTTCTCAAATTTTTCTCAGTTACATATTTCGAAAACTAACGATAATCATAACGTTATATTGCAATATTGTCTTTAATAGTACGAGACGTTTAACTGAAAACAATTTAGATTTTTGTATTTGAATTTGTTTCGGACAGAAGAGGCCCAAAACATTAATGCTCCTAAACCCCTTTGCAGCTTTTCATACTTTTTAGTACTATAATTCAACATAGATGATTTTATATATTGTGTATACAAAAACCTCAATGCAAAAATTGACATAGATGTGTACATAGATGTTGAGATGCTCGTATTTTTCTATATTTTCCTTCATTTTTGAGTAAACACAAATAAATGAAATTTTCTTCACCTTGTATTTTATAAATGTTGTTTTAGTAGCATAGAAGGTTATAGATGAAATATATTTTATTTTTTTATGTATTTGCGTGACATTTTGAATTTGATAACTCCTATGATATAAAAGAGGTAGATTTCAAAATATCAAGGTAGTATAAAGGTAGTATTAGTTTGAATTTTAATTAGATACTATTTATTTTAGAAAATTTGTGTTGTTCTTATACCTAATAGTTCCATCCAACGAATGATATATAGAAGTAATATTTACATCGAGGTTTGTGGTAAATTCAGTTAATCCAGGCTAAATTTTAATGATAGATATGGGATATCCCCAAAATATTTCAAATAAACTGTACCCCCCTTTAAAAAGATAAATTCACATTTTGTATTTAAGTAGTGGATTATCTTTTTAAATTTTCATTTAATATGAAAATTTACAAAAATTGTTAAGAATAAGGTTTCTATCAACTAAAAGGGATTTTCCAAATTTTACTCATTTAAAAAGTTCTATAGCTATAAAAATGGCAGTTTAAGGGAGGAAATGTATTTTCTACCATTCAACTTATCTTTTTATGAAATATACAAAATTTGGAAAACTTTTTTTCAAACAAAAATTAGTTCAAAAAACTATGTATAATAACTATGAGCAAATTCTTAAAATTAAAACAAATTCATTTTTAAAAATTAATAATGTACACGTTTTTATTGAACAAAAAATCATTTTGAAAAATTTATGTTGACGCACCAAATATAATTTACAATATAGAAAAATCTGATGTGAGCAGTATATGACTTGTACACCTATAAATTACTCATAACGGTTTTAGGAGTAGTCCAAAGGAACGTTTTATTGAAATATGAAAATCGAAATTTTTTTCATTGCTACGTTTAGGGACGGTTTAGAAAGCAAAGTGCGCAAAATCATGAATTCAAAGTTTCAAGTCTGTTCGACCACGTCTAAAGGGACTAGCTTTTGAAACAACTTTTTCAACATTACATGTAAATTGTAACAACAGTTCTCAATCCAAAATTTAAACATTCTACGACTTACAGTTTGTGATTTTGCGAAATTTATACGCGAAATATTTACGTACATTTAAATTGAAATCGACATTAAATTTATCCCCGAATTCAATATTTTCCTTACGCAAAGTACAAGGATTTCAGGAAATTGGGATTGCTGATTTATGTTTATTTTATTTTATTTAATTCTTATACACAAAGCAATTCAAGCTTTTCTTAATAGCTTTGCAATGTTTCCATTATATTATTTCTATTTCATATTTTCAACCGATTTCTATCGAACTTTCAACTTTTGAATTTTCAACTTTATATCTCATTGGAACGTTCCATACTTGTCTTAGGTATATAAGTTTTTACCCGATCTGAAACCAGGCAGATATGAAACGAGGTTAAATAAAACCTTGTAAAAAAGACAATAATATTTATATTAATCATGCAAATAACAAAACATCTGTTACACATAAATATGTTATTAATAAATACGTATTCTTGATTGACAAAAAATATCACAATCTGTACAAATTTAATTTAATTCCAATCTGTACAAATTTAATTTAATTCCATTTTACACATTATGATCAATACTTTTCCGATAAAATAATATATAAGTTACCGCTAAAGAATACAGTGCAAGCACATTCTGCAAAATTTTTGATCATTCTGTGTAATCCAAAACAGTAAGAATTCAACTATGAAATAAACCCAGTTTGCCAATTTTATGGAAATATTTTGTTTTTTGTTTTAATAAAGTCGTAAACACTCTCTTACGATTGAATGTCATGAATGAGATTGAAATCCTTGCGAGATATGAACGATTAATGATCACGAAAATACTACATAAAATGAAAAAAAAAAAAATTTATTATATTATAATTTTTGTGTATATCTAGTCAAAGTCAAATATACCCATTTCAAAGGTATTCCGAAGTATTGGCAGAGGGATTTGAACCACTTCCTGTCGCATTTGCTTTTTCAGCAGCTACTTCAATATTTTTCTGATAAAACGCACTCACAGCGTACAATGGGCAATGCTATCCACTACACATTGCTCTATTATGCCTAAATCCAAAAGCGTGATAGAACGTGGTAGACAATGATAAAACATGTGTTTCATATGCTCTACTTATAAAACAATATAGTCCTAAAAGTACGATGAATTTTCTGCAGCATAAATTTTCTGTAGTTTAAGGTGATAAAAGGCAAAATCGCACACTCTGCCCCAACCTGTACATTACTCATTTTTAAAAAACAAATCTAATACTGATGCGAACAACCAAGAACAGAAAAACCTATGTTCACGCTGGTTGGGATAGGTGGTTGGAATAGCTGGTTGGAAAACTTTTTGGAAAGTCGAATTACAAAGAGTGACATTAACTCTAAATTAAATTGATGCCATGAATCTTACACATTCTAAATATTTTAAGAATGCATAGCGTTGAAGAAAATAATTTAAAATGAAAGTACAAAAATTGTTTACTACTTGTCCTATTTTTCTATGTATTGTCGAAAAAGACTTATCTAAAAAGTTTTTTATTTATTTGACTTGTGAAAAGTGGAAGGGGAGTTTTAGAAATGTTTTTTCTTTCCCGTACGAACAAAAATTATATCAACTTCTTCGAGTTGTCGGTTGAAGCGTATTAACAGAAATATGATCTGAAACGATTTTCATAACGCTCGGTCGAGTCGGACGATTTAATTTTTTTAAATTTTAACCTGATCGATTTATTTATTATGTTGGGAAGTTCTTCTTTAAATTGTATTGCATTAAAAATTTGACTTTTTTCTCATTGAAAATTTGTTTCTAAGCATACAGGTTCTAGAAATCATATGTCCCTAAATATGAGCCCTCCCCTTTCCTTGAACTATTTGGAGAACAATTAATTGTGTTAATGGTTTTCGAAATGTGAACGTATTCATATATTAGTCCTAAATATAAAACATATACTTACACATATTTATAACAGATATTTTAATAAAAATAGAATCCTTGTATTTCGTAACCGGAATAGAAAGAAAAAAATCGTGTATTGCCTCTTTCTTTGGAGAAATGAAAATAAAGTATTTGGTGTTTTGATACGGAACATTTATTGTTTAAAATTACATGTTATAAAAAATCATCCTATATATGATAATATTTATAATATTTAGCCGTAATTTATTAATAATATTTATATAAATTTGTCTAGATATACAATTCTCATGTGCCAAGAAAATATTTCATTTCTACAAAGGTAATTTGCTTTTAATTTTTCTTTTAAATTTAAAACAAATTAAAACAATACATTAATGAAAAAACTCAACAAAAATAGTTCATGGGCACTAATTGTTAAACAAAACTATTCATTTTAATTTTTGTATAATTTTTCCGAATTTTATTTTGCAACTGTGAGCTTATATGTCATACATTATAAATTCAAATTCATTAATTCAATAAATAAATACCTTAAACATTTCAATTTTAACCAATCCACGAATAGCTACTTTGAAATTGACAAAGTAACAAGTCTTGATGTGGGTCTGACTTAACTTGCCAGACCAAGACCAAAACCAAGACTAGGCACTTCTATGATATCTAGTCAGACTTTATTTCAAAGAATGTCTACATCTTTTATAATCTCTCCCCAACATTTTAGTATTAGTAATAACTTCACAATTTCATTTGCAGTACCAGCCAAATAACTCATTACGGCGAATTTCTTACAAGTAAAAATTGATTTCCCAAATTTAGTTCTAAATAAAAAAGATACATCTAAAGAATCTATCTAAAGAAGAACACTTATGACTAAGTAAAACTCATTACTTTTGAATGAGTCATGCTGCAACTTTTGTTGACTCCGTTCTTATATATGGTAAGAATCAGAGAATCAGATTGACGCGAGCGCTTCCCGTGGATAATTATGGCAGGAAAGGTGAATGTTATTATTCATGTGCATTTACACACAATGATTACATAATAATGCTTATGTGTGGAAACACATATTAATAAAATATTGAAAAGATATAGAATTAATAAATATTTCTGTGCGAAGCGTTGATTGCAGTTCTATACACAACGAATAACGAATAGAAGGTGGTGCGAGATAACAACCAAGCGTTTTTTTTGAACTTCATTCAAAGCATTTCTTTTTCAGTTATTACAATAGAGTTCAGTTATCTATCATCATCGTAGACGTTGCAACAACATATATTCCTGAAAATTGATATTTACTAAACGAATCCCGCTGAATATTTAAATAACATAATAATTTTCAATAAATCCCCGCCCGAGACACAATCTTCTTGGTTGATCAGCCTGATAGGTTCAATAATGAATAAAATCGAAGTCTGATTTTTATTATCGAGCCTTTTTTTTCGAAGATTATTTACCATTAAAAAACCAAAATTTTCTAACGATAGTTGTTTAAAATAACGATTAACTAACACCTCCAAAAAAAGGAAAATCCGCCAAAAAACTATATAAGTACGGCTATTCTCTCGGTTTTTTTTTGTTTTTTTTTTTTATATTTTAATTTTAAACAACATTCGTTTCAAATAATTTTTTTATTTAGAGTTTTATGTTGAGTTATTTTTATTTTTAATTGGGATTTTTGTGGGTGCTCCTCACTTCGGGAAAGTTTGTTTTAATAACCAGAGCGAGGTCAGAGTGGAATTTCTTATAAAAATCATAAAAATATCATAAAATTTATCCCATTTAACTTTTTTTTCCTGAATAAGTACATTTTTTAGGTATTAATAATCCGTTTACTATAATTTTACAATTAACTTGAATTCTTCATAGCGTTAACTTTGTTTGTTGTTTTACTTGGAATTTTGAAATCAAAGTACCTGTTGAGAGATATACCTAATATATCAATTTTAGCACATTGATCAAATATTTTTGCATTAACAGCTTAAACATTCAAGATTGTAATAAGAGGTTAAAAGAGGTTAATCTTATTTTATCAATAGAAATATTTTCGAAAGAAGTACTGAAACTCGTAAATTATAAAGGTACTCTACTAAAGACTTAGGTAGGTACACATATTTTTGATGAATGTACCAAAAAATAAAGAATTTCGTAAAGAATGTAAAACACGCAAATGCAATTTTAAAAAGAATGCACATGAAAACGTATTATAAATAAGTTTAGCATGACAAATAACAGTAATATAACATTTTTATTTCAACTTGATTTTATTATATCTTTCATTTCATATAATATAAATTATTCTAATAAACATAAAACAAAAAAAGGATAAGAATTCTAAATAAAATATATCTATCAAAAGCAATAATCTGTTTTACCTACTTATAGTACTGTGGTTTTAGTCCAAATGAAGCAAACTCAAAAATCATATAAAAAGTAAAATGTACTAAAACAAGGGAAATCAAACTCACAATTGTTCAAAGACACAGTGGTTCCAAGCATTATAAATTGATTTCTAGTGAGATAATGGAAATATGTACTTTTTATCGAAAACTATCTGATGGCAAAAAATAAAGATCATACATTAATAAAAAAAATCTTTGATGGTGTACATCATGTTTTGACATCACATTGGACCTAAGTCTTCGGGTATCTTTAAACGCCAATTTAAATCTTAAACGGTAAAAGATAAAATAACACTTTAAATTAGAAAGTTAATTCTCATACGGAGGTCATGCGACAAAGAAAACACATTAACCGCGGAAAAAAGCTTTAGCCAAAAGTTGTCAAGGACAATAGAGAGAGTACAATAATTCGCTTGTGTCTATGACTTTTACCTACAATTACTGATAAACTTAAAGCGTATTTTCTCCGTATTTTTACATAAATTCAAATTTTCCTAATTTAAAAATTCATAATTCGCAAAAGTTACTTTATAAATTTACAAAAATTGTTTAAAATTATATTCAAAATATCTGTCGAGGTGCGAAATGTAATTGTTTAACATGACATTTCATTACGTTACCCTTTAAAAATAAAAAAAGGAGACAGACAAACACGGTAGAATTTACCATTTTAAGGTTTTAAGGCAAACATTCCGGCAAAGCTATACGTAGTTAATCATTCCTAGAGTGCGATCTTAGAGTATATAAAACTGTGTACTCTGTCTTTAGAATTAACTTGAAACTTCCGGACGAGGGACACATGACGCTTTTATACAGGCCGTTTTTGTACCATCTAGGCATACCAATATCATTAGTATGACAGAATACATGCCTTAAGCCATGCATCTAAGTGAGAGGTATTTTATATATATATATATATATATATATATATATATATATGTGTGTTTAGCATGTAATTGCCTCTACAGATACGATACGACAGATCTTCTGTTGTGTGAATGGAGAGAGTGGGAGTTTTGTTGCATACAAATATTATTAATTGATATTCACATATATATAATACCTCTCACTTAGATGCATGGCTTAAGGCATGTATTCTGTCATACTAATGATATTGGTATGACTAGATGGTACAAAAACGGCCTGTATATTTAAATGTTTGCATATATTTGAGTTTTTTGAACTCAAAACCTAAAGTAACTGGACTACAACCAAAAATATTTATTTATTTAAAACAAACAACTTTTGGAAATGCAACGAAAAATTATAAATAAACACGGAAGTTTCAATTGACGTAAACAATTTTTATGACAAAAAACGAGAATATTTTTGTATGTTATTTTTTTATCATTATGTAGGATATTTTGTTTTGATCAGTAAAACGTAAAATTTTAAATTAGTTAATACAAAATAAGATTAATCACTAGTTCACATTTCATTTTTTTTTTTTTTTTTTTATAAATGTTATTATTTTAAGAACTTTTTTTTGTATAATGTCTGTGTTTTATAAATCATTTGCTTTGGAGAATTTCCGTTTTCTTGTTTAATGAATGTGTTTAACGATTGACATGTTTGAAATATTTTAAATTTCTTAATAATATCGTGGTCACGTATATGAACGAAAGTATTCTGATAATTATGTCGTTGGAAATATAAAATAACTAATGCTGCAATAGATACAGACAACGGTATACGATATAAACCTTACGCTTCGATCTTACAAATTATCGTATTATAATGGAATTAAAATGACCGAGATATGCCAATTTTAAGATCATGCAAATTATTTTATTTAAATTTCTTATAGTCAACTTTTTATTAAAAGTAATATAGTATCTGTAGCTTCGTATAATAAAATCAAAACTAATTTTAAAGGGAAGGGTTAAACTTTTTAACGATGCTATTTTTAAAATTTATAATTCTCAATAAATAAGTACTGAAAAAATTAATTTTAAAAAACCAATTCTTGCTAATTTGGCAAATTTTTTAAATTTTGAATATCAATATTTAATAAATCTTTTGTATTTTAATCTTAACCCATTAAGAATAAGAAATTCATTTTTAAAATGTATATAAAATCATTTTAATATACAGGGTGGGCCATTTTAATATATAATGGCTAATAGCTCGTTTTGTAGTTAACCAATAAAAAAATAACATAAACAAAAGTTGCAGAGTTTGACGTGGTACACCGTGTTCCGACATTACTTTGCACCTATTTCTTCAAAACTCAATTTAGATCCTAAACGGTAAGAGATAGAATAACACCTTAAATTAGAAAGTTGATCCTCATAAACCAAACAAACATTTTTCACCTACACCATTTTTTCGAAAATCGTCAGCTTTCGGAGCTATTAAAACATGTTGTATTACGTTTAATCGAAAGAAAACAAGCTAACTACGAAAAAATACTTTAGCCAGATGTTGATAAGGACAAAAGAGGACATTCGCCTATGTCCATGACTTTGAACTACAATTATCGATAAACTTTAGACGTATTTTCTTTTGAGTAAATACAATAATGACATATTTTTAAGTTTTAATTCCACCGAAAGCTAACGTTTTTCGAAAAAATGTTAGTTTCTATGAGGATCAACAATCTAATTTAAAATGTTGTTTTATCTCTTACCGTTTAGAATCTAAATTGGCTATTAAAGCAGCCCGTAGAACTTGGTACAAACTGATTTCTGAACATGAATTTTTGTTTAAGATATTCTTTGATTAGTTAACTACAAAACGAGGCAATTTTGAAGCTAGAAAGTCGAATAAAAACGAAAATGTGCACAATTTCTTCAGCTACAAATATTTGAATAAATTTTTTGTTTCATTTTTTGTTGCATTATTTTATTTATTTTTTTTATGTTTGTAAAAACTTAATTTGTTTAGCCCCCAAAAAGTGGTTTCAGCGAATCTTACTCCCCCCCCCCCTTCAGTAGTAGATTTTTAGATACGAAGTTGATAAATGAAATTTTTTTCCATTAAGCATGTGAACTGCTTTAAAATTATGCAATCCTCTTCAAAAAAAAATTTTGAAATTATAATTTTTTAATCATCTTGCTCAAAATTTAATACGACCTGCTATGAACACAAATTTTCATCCGAAAAGAAAACAACAAAAAAACGTTTACTTTTAAACAAAAATTTACAATTGTATTATTATAATCATTATCTAGTTTGTGTTTCTGAAAATATCTGCCTAGTAGAGTTGACAAATTTTATTATTTGTGACAGTGCCAAGAAAAAATTTTTCTTTCTTATTAGCTCAATAACAAAAACATGCACCACGTACTTTTTCATTACCTACACATACAAACAATTTTATCAAAATGTGCAACAACTTAACTATTTACTAAAAATTCCTTGAAAATCATCTTGTTTTTTTTAACCTCTATATACAGAAGTATTTTTATAAAAGTATTACAAAAACTCCATGATACCAAAACTTTTATTTTTTTTTTTATATTTTGAAAAAATTCTTTCAAATAAATAAGTTAATTTCACGACTTCGTTCACCAATTCCTGATGTCCAGCGTTATCTCTACCCCTTCGTGCATCCTGCACAGATGTGTTCGGTGATTATATATGGCCTGTGATCATATATTCATATTGTCATTAAATACAACTAAAAGGAATATTTTTAATGAATGTAAAAAATGAATACATAGATAAACGAAACTGCAATAAATATACTTATTAATAAACAAATATTATAAAATGTAATAAAATTCCCTTATATAATATACCATATTCTCTTCCATAATTTTCACAGCCAAATATGCACGAATACAGGCATACTTGAAAGTATTGTAAAATCAGCTTGTTTATCTAATAAAGTAAAAAATTTTTATGCCATGTATATATATATATATATATATATATATATATATATATATATATATATATATATGAAATATATCAAGGTATACAAAGTTTAGTCCCAAGTTTGTAACGCTTCAAAATATTGATGGTACGAAAAAAATTTTGATATAGGTATTCATAAAATCACTTAAAGAGTCCATTTCCGGTTGTCTGTCTATCTGTCTGCCCGTCTAAGATCACGATAGCTCAAAAAATTAGCAACATAGATCAATTGGGTCTTTGTTTCGTACGGCCCATCTAAAGGACCGATAGGACAAAATTTTAAGTGTATAAAATGTTCCTTATAAAAAATTAACAACATTTTGTTTGAAATGTTTTTTCGTAAACATCACTGTTTACTCGTATAAGGGCACAAATTCAGTTAGAATCATTATATAGTATGTATACAGATCTTGTATATATTTTAAATTTTTACGTTACATATATTAAGTATGATAATATTTGCGCCCTACAGTAATGTTTACGAAAAAAGGTTTCAAAGAAAAGTTGTTTTTATTATAAGGAACATATTTTAAATTAAAACTTTTGTTCTATCTCTAACGGTTTACAAAATGAGCCCTACGAACTCGAGACCCTTTCTAACGGTTTACACTTCTTACGTCCTGACCACGCTATAAAACTTTCAGCGCTATGTTTTTTTTTTCGTTTTTTAGTTATCCTGTTGTCGGATGGACGGACAGACAAATCAAATAAAAACGAATGTTTAAAGACCAAACTGAATTAGTGCTAGAAGAATAGAGGCTTATAAAGCCTGTTCGGAATCAGTTTAAGGATTATAAAAACTTATAATACGTATTTTTCGAGAATCACGTAGAAATAGTTTGAGCTGTTCTCTATTCTCCATATTAAAACATTCACGTTGAATATTTATTGGTGTATAAGAGAATCCTTATATAAAATAATCGTCCTAACTATAAATTTATCACTGCCCGCAGATAAATAACAAAAGTATTTACTATGGCAAAATGATTTCTTATTCTTATGAAAATATGTCCTAAACTTTTCTATTCAACCAGTTAAGAAGTTAAAACTCCAATAAAAGTTATATCAATATTAAATATCTATGTATAACTGAATTTAAAATTAGTTTCAATTTAATAAAATAACTACCACAACTTTTACAAATGATGTACAAAAAATGACATTATGCAAGTAATGCAGAGCAATGTAAAATACTTTAATAAATAAGTAAGAACAATAATAAATCAAATTTACTATCCGCAAACCTTCTTATATACGTATAGTGTGTAATAATAAATTGAGAAATGATGTTCCAACAAACTTGACACTTTTGTTGTACAATATGTACATCGTCACAAATATTAAGCAGGGTGGTCCGCTATTTGTAAATAGTATAGTCAATTCTATACTAAAAGTCTCCTTTGGCAGTGGCAATTTAGTAGGCTGTTATTTTTTTCAAATAAATCAGAGTTTTCAAAAATTACCTATCGGAACGTCCACTGACCCAGAAATAATGATTTCTTTGAAAAACCACCAAAGTAAAAGTTTTTTAATTCAAAGAACAAAAATAATTATCACTTTACAAGAGATAGGAGAAAGTGCTTTATGATGATCCTTCAGGATAAAATGGTATATTTACCTAGCTGGCTTCCACATTTACCTAGATGGCTTCCACGTTATCAAATTAATCAACAAAGACTTGTGGCGATGTATAAGCTGTTTTGTGTTTCAAAAAACAAATTTCAACGTAAAATTCATCTCTTCATACTCTTTTATGTGATAAACCGCTAACAATTTGTTACACTGAGAATTACTAAAATAACATTTTACAATTCTCTTTTCTCTCTTTTTGAAATGGCGCTCTCATATTTTAATAAAACGATCAAAAACATTTTTCTCATCTAACACTTTACAAAAGTAACTTAAAATATTATTAATTTTGTTCAGTCTCTTTTAGTGCTCTTAAACGTTTGGCAAGTGGCATTACTATTGATTGACATGGTTTAATGAGTCTGCATACTCTTGTTCTCCGGGAACTCTTACACCTATTATAAGGTTTTCAGCGAGTCATCCTGTATGTAAAACACAATAAAGATTTATTAAAATATATTCAATAACTTAATAAACAATAACCAAAGCTGTGGGAAAAATAATATTAACATACAACAAGCATTACAAGTACAATTTGCAGTGAAGTGGGTGAGCTTAGAATATTGTCCTTAATAAAAAAATTGTACTTGCTTGGCAAACATGATATTACCGCCAGAAATATAAGCAAAGCCATTCAATTTTTCTATTATCAAAAAAACTAGCTTTTTCCTATTAGTAAATTTTAGTTTTGTTAGTGTGGTTTATTTATAAAGCTTGGTAATTACATTCTTTTAAATAAAAAATTTATCCTCTTAGCTACCCACGGTACTCATAATGACAACACAAAAAGATAAAAATGTTCAAAGATCAATTTTTTCATTAAATTATCGGACTAAAAGAGGAGAATGCCATATTTAAATAAACTTATTTTATTTACATTGAAAACGTTTTAATTATTGCACCCAATACATACGTAAACACACACAAGCACAAATGAAATGATTACCTACACAAACAAAAAAAACTTTTGACAGTTGACATATAGGAGAACAACGCAATGCATTATTATGCATTTGTGACGGCATAATCCTTTGCTTGTTTCAAGTGAAGAAGTAAGTTGAAAACAAATGCAAAAACTGATTGTGTATATGTAGAGCTTGTACCATTAAATTAATATGTTACGTAATAAAATTTTATCTTAAATCTAAACTTATTTTATACATTATCATGTCTCAGTTCATTTAATTTTTTAGGTACGTTAAATTAAATCATAGGTGATCTTATTGTTATAGTGTCATTGTGTCATTAATTTATAATTCTTTTTAAAATTATTATTTGGCAGCAAATTTTACATTGTTACCGTTGCCGCCATTTACGAAAAAATTCTTGAGCATCAGACCTCCATTCTTAAGGTCATATTTCTTTCTCATTAGTTATTACCTATTAGTTAATGATTTGTATTGATATGAGATTTTTGTCTTTCGTGTTTTGGAATACATGGAAAATTTAAGAAAAGGGACGGTAAAAGAAGACGAGAAATAAACATAGCAAAATAGTACTTCCTTAACGCTAATCCCATTCTCAGGCCACTTTCTAATCCTATATATTAATTTGAGGGGGTTGTAGGGGTGTGCAAATTAAAAACTGTTAATAACAAGATGTTTCGAAAGGAAGGTACTGGAAAGTTGACATCCCCACAAAGCACTTCATATGATACTAATTTTACTTATCTACTTGTCTTCAAACCCCTATCTCAATTTCAAAAGATTTTGGGGCTATAAAAAGCCTAAAAAGTTGCGAAAATAAATTATATTTCAATACAAAAAGGGAAAGGGTGTCTGGTCTCATATAACATGTATTAATTTTTAATTTTTGCGAAAAAGAATTGTGACTTCTCATCTAAATCTTAATATTAAGCAATTTCAAGTTTGAACGATTAATAATTTTCCCGAAAATATAAACCCATATCTTTCATATCTTTCCCGAAAATATATACCCATGCACAGTATCAAAGGACAATAGACAGGGTTGCGTGTGTGTTATAAGACCGTTTTATAACAGGCATGGGCAATCGTTGCTTAGAGAAGTCTCTCAGACTTCTGTAACTAAAATACGAGAAAGTGACAATAAAAAATACGAGTAAGACAGAGAGACAACATTTTTTTCTACCTTTCCCATTACTATTAGAGAAACTGAGATAGGTAGAAGACCTATCTCAGTTTCTCTAATCTCTCGTCTACCCGTCTCGCTTCCTCCTCTTTGAGCAATGCGGACTTTGGTAAAGAGACACGCAGTAAATTTTATGGCACACAATAAAGTTATAACAATGATAACTTCGACTGAAAATAACTCGCCCCTGCCTGTTGTAAACCTTCAACATTCAGCGTTCTAACTTAAAATTGAGAGTCATTCATATCAAGGTATTGTCTCCACAAACTATACGTATAATTTGAACTAAATCTGAAAAAAAATTATTTTTATTGTGGCAATATTTAAAAAAAAAGTTATTTTTAATAATAAAACCGAAACAAAAAAAACGTCAAAACTGAATTTATAGGTTCAATGAGCAACATGGTTCACTTACCTCTCCTATCGTTTTAACAAGTAGCCAGAAATTAAATGGAGTCACTAAATTTTCTTGTGGTATAATTTTGGTTTATTCGATTTAATTTGGTACACTTTGTATTTACATACATGTATGTCACACTCTACTTAAATATTACATTTCTTCCAGCGATTATTTTTTTCTTCTTACATACACTCTTGCCATTTACTTGACACATTATAATAAAATAAACATATATAAATAAAATTGTGTCAAATTAAATAGTAATCTTTTTTATTTTCAAAATAAAATATAAAAAAATAACATACAATGTTAATCACTTGGTTGTTTTATTTAAGAAAAAAATAACTTCATTGAAAAATATAATATACAGACCATTTAATAAGATCAAATAAGAATTCTTGACATGCATAAATAATATAATGAAATTTAAAAATTAATATTATTAATTTTTTGAAGACTTCAATTACTAAATGTCCAAGAAAATATTGTTTATTTATTTATTTATTATTAAAAAATGTAAGAACAACTTGTTAATGAACTATAATCGTTCAAAAATAAAATCGACCAAATTATTTTTATTTTTAGAATAGTTAATATGTATTCCATAATAATTGTAGAGACAAGACTTAAAAAAGATTGAAAGTTCGTAAAATCGAGAACACAATTTTGTTATAAAAATTCCACATTATGTGGAAATATACTTATAGGGTTCCCCTTTGAACTTAAGACTAAGCTGTACCTGGATCAAAAAGGAAAGTTTTAAACAAAAATTTTAACTCTTTGCTTCATAGTAAATAGAGGCATACTTTAAATGGGAAAGTAATTCTTTTAATAAAGCCTACAACTTTTGTCCGAAACGTTTTAAATTAAATTCGATCCTTGTATATATTGCATACAAATTATCTCATTCAAAAAGAATATTAAAAACTGAATTTTTAAATAAAAAATTTATAATCACTTTTCATTTAAAAATTATTTCAATTATTCATCGGTTTGATGTATAATAAATCCTGTATCCTGTACAAAATTTATTTGTCAGTGATCTAAGAATACTTAAATTTTTCCAAAAAGATAAAAATATTATATAACTGCAACTTAAAAACTTTTTAAAAATAAGAAATTAGCCATTGTTTTAGTTCGTGGGGTATATTCAATTCAATATAAGTAAATATTTTTAGCACAAAAGTTTCGCCTTTTTACTCTCAAATTTAAATAATTGAAAACAGAACAAACTTGAAATTTATAAAAAAGTTTTATATTGCATTTTCGATATCACAGAACTTCAATCTTTTTAAGATAGCCATAATTTAAAAAAAAAAAAAGATAAATTATAGATTTTATCTAGTCTTCGTATTGTAGAAATGTATACTACCTACTTTTTAAAATAATAATTGAAAATCAAAAGATTATTTTCCAGAAAATTAAAATGACATTAACGTTATTTTACCATGTAATTTATATGCAATAAACTCTTGATTTTCAAAACATTATTTATTATAACTTATAAAAAACTATTGCTTTAAAATTTAATGTTGGTATAAATGTGCGAATCAAAAGTTGTGTAAGTAAATTATTGTATAATATTACATGTGATTGTTATTAATAGATCTAAATAGGAAAAATAATTTTGTTTACTTTATTTACCCTTAAAATATGACAAAATCTAAAATTTCTACATCCAAAATACTCTTGCACAATATATTATTGTAGTGTAAGTCCCCAGTATCTACATCATGTAATTTTTTCAGTTACTACCATATGTTCCATACATCGTGAGCAGCTTTGTTTTGACGTTCCACACTTCGTTTTGATACTTTATATGGTGAATATTCTCAGAAATACTACGTTATCGAGCTTGACACCTGTGTTTATGTCAATTTAACCGTGTATATTGATTTATTTACAACCACAAACTCCATATTACTTATTGCAACTGAAGGATTATGTGGTCTTTATATTAAAATAATTATTGTCCGACAAAAGTATTATTGTGCAGCGTTGATTGAGTCCACCGTTTGTAACACGTAAATTTTACAGGGTATTGATAATTCATGACCATATGATTGGCCATAATCAAAAATTTTGTCTCCATATCATATGATAACCATATGATATAGACAAAATATGCATAGCATTGAAGTAAATTCTAGTAGAAATTGTTATTTCTTATAACTTATTAAGCGAGTCGATTATAAAAAAAAATGCGCTGAATACGATGGTGAAAAAAAATCACGGCTTAGTTTTTATTTTGCGCTAGTTTCGTATTTTGCGCTATTTTCAGGGCTCTGTAAAAATTATAAACATTAGAGATACAATTCCGGCAGTCGGAACTTTATTTTAGGAAATTTCTTCATCTTTTTGAATCTTTTTTCAGATTTTGAAAATTTTCAAAATTTTTTGAATTATTCAAAAAAAACTGAGCCCCCTATTTTCTTTTTCACTTAATTGTTTAACTTTTTTCACTTAACTTTTGCGATTTTTCCTTAAAGTTTCTACATAAAATTACGAATCGAATGACACCTATTTCGTAATTCTCGAAGAATATAAAAAAAAGTTAGAAAAAATCGGACAAGTGAACAGACTATTTTAAAAATTATCTTTTTTAGATTATATTTTCAAGATATATTAGAAAAAAAAAGAAGATAACAAAATACGTGGTTTCAAACTGGTTAACCTTTAATCTTTGACTGTTCAATTGTTCCTTATTTTTTATTTCGCAAATATAATTACGCAGGATGTTTATTTATCTTGATACGACTTTTGTGAGCCGAAATATTCCATTTGTTTATTAGCGCTATAACTAGTATAAATGAAAATTTTTGTTAAAAATTTTGTACAGTTGTAAGTTCTTATTAATATTTACACTCACTTGGGGGAGGGAATTACAAAAAATGCCACAGAAAGTCGCAAATCTCTTATAAACAAGCTAATCTACTTAAACAGTTGTAAAAACATGCGATATCTACAAACAAAAAACTGTGAATTCTATGAACAAAACACAATAATTCGATCAATATAGATAAAAAATCAGATATAAATTGTTAATTTTTGACTCTCCATTTGTTTATGATAATTGAACGGTCAAAGATAAAAAGTCGCGAATAGTCTTAAATAAATGATATATTTTGTTAAAATCTACATTTTTCTGTATCTATTTTTTTTTTGTCCAGCGCACCGTTTTCCACAATGAAAATTGCCACTTCTGACCTATGAAGCGGTTTTAAATTTTCTTTTGTCGCTTTATCTTTATTAGAGTCAATAAACTTTTCTTTCAATTTTCTTACGGTAAAATGTTTATCAGACTTACCTATATGGTAAAATGAAACTCTTAAAATTGTACTAAATATAACGTCAAAAAGAAAATAAAGTAGTAATGACATGTATATTAAAATTTGATGGCCAATAAATAATTTTCGAATTATCGTTTACCATAAAATATAACGATTATTGCAAAACACTAATTTTATATGAAATATGTTAGAATATTAAGTAGTACGTTTAGGAAATGATATATTGTGTACATGATGCGGCTGACTGTTTTGTATTTACGGACATTCCCATTCCAATAAACGGCTATTAACATTTTGTTTATTGAATTAGAGATTAGATTAGAGGAGACGCATGCTTAAACAATTAGCTGTAAATAAGCTACATTTTATTTCGTTTAATGGTCAATTCTTAGAATTTTTTTTTGTGGCTTAGCAATCCCTAAGCAAACTTCAATTAACAAACAAACAATATTGTTTTAATGCAAATACTTATTTTAAAATTCTATAAATATAGCATGTGTTCATTTTTTTATATTTGTTTTTATATTTACTAGATGGGGGAAGGTGTAGTAGCTAGAAACAAAATTTACATTTATGTATTTTTTACAGCGATGCATTTTACTATCGTATTGGAAATTGAAATTGGAAAATTAGTTTTCTCTATCTATAATAAGGTGTGAACCATGGTACATGATGTGCAAATTATGGTAGAAAATTATATGTACCATTTGCCACACCCTAATGTACCTAGAATCATCCCCATTGTTACATTGCATTTTAGGGGACAGTATCACATCAAATGTATGTGATCAAAACAGTAAAAATCCTACTAGTTTTTCTGACAGGTATAGACTACTCTAAGTATCTAGAAATAGCTTAAACTGGTATTTTTAATGAATCTGGGTGAAAGAGACTTCTTTTTTCCATTTATACTTCGTTTACCCTATACACTTGGTATTACTGTAAAAGTAAGGAGAAAAGTAACGAGTAACGTGGCAGAAAAGTCTGTCACACCGATTTTTGGTATATAAAATCAATAAAATTTTACCCTTATCGCGGAATTCCTTTTTTTTAATTTGTTTGTTTTTCTACTTTGTAAAAATCTCGGTGTGACAGCTCAAAACTTGACCAAAATATCTCTCACACTAGTAAAAAATATAAAAATCCTGACAAAAAATATTTCTGACAGGATAAACCTTGGCCCACCTAGTCCGTATGGTACCTATCATACGGACTATATGGACTAGGCATTGATTCATTTGCGAAAATTTGAAATCCGTGTAGTTTTACTGCCAGATGCTCCAGGGCTAAATGTATTAAGAATTAAAAAAATAGTACAACGTCGTTTTATTTTTGAGATATTCATTTTGACGTTAACTGGCCAAAATTAGAAATTTAGGCATTAATTATCTGGTGTTTTAAACGGTCAAAATTTCTCAAACTTTAGGATTTAATAATAAGCAGTATTTTTAGCCCGTGAAAAAATTCGTTAAATTCTGTCGAAAAGTGGATTTCCCCATTAGTTCAAGCAAAGGAACTGCAAATACCATGATGGATATACCTTAAAACTGAAATATGATATACCAACTTACTCACCAATAACTATTTAAGTTGCGTATAATTTAAACAATAATATGCAATGACTTAAACCGTGGGACAGAAAGGCTGCTTTGTAAAATGATTAACACATACTTGAAACTTCATGACTGGCTTTCTATTGGCAAGTCTTCCAAACTTCTCTCTACGGCTTTTTTCGAAAATGCTGCGTTCTGAAATGAACACGATAACGTCATATTTAAGGTATTGGTCTGAAAAAACGCCGCAGGAAATTTTTCGGACACTTGCTAACATTAATAATTATTAAACAATAAAATATATTCCTACAAATAAACTTTCCTACAAATAAACTGCACAAATGAGCTTGTCTATGACCTCGAACATTCCGTATTTAAGTATTTTCGCCTTTCAATACATACATAGTTCATTTTGCTGAATTGTTAAATACTTATTAACGTTATAAAGTGGTTAGAGTCTTCGACAAATTCTCTGCTACGTTTTTTTCATACCAAAAGCTTGAATATGACGATATCGCTCATTTAAGAACGCAGCACTTTCGATTCAAATCGTAGAGACAAGTTTGCTAGAATCGCCAAAAGGAAGCCACTCACGAAGTCTCAAGTATGTGTTTATCATTTTACAAAGCACACTTTCTGTCCCACGGTTTTTTTGTAAATAGACAATCAAAATAATTTAATTTTTTACAAAAAAATTTATTTTTGGTTCATTTGAAAATAAAACCAAGTTGACATTCAATCCCCAGTCTTCCTGGTTTTTTTCATAAAATGCCATCAATACAAATGCTGTCCAGTAAATGTCAACATCTCTCTAGAAACTCCAAAAGATCTAAGGTACATGTGACTCTAGGTACCACATCTTACCCTATGCATATAGCATGCAAAATAGTTATGAGTTTTATAAATTTATTATCTATACTACCTTCCATGCTTTACTTCCTGTAAAAATAGATAGTTATAAGCTATGTATAAATAACCATGCACCATTTGCACCTTCCACTACAAATTTCTCAGTGTAAGGAAGGTATTGTGTAAACGGTCCGAAAATCCGAATCGGCATTGTCCACATATGTTTACGTTTCATAATCCGGACAATGTATTAGCACCATTTTTAGTTTGACTTCTGTGTATATGCATGTGTGTTCGTTCATTCGTGGATATTTTTTCGGTTACGATGTCTCGTTAATGACCGATGGTAACGATCTCAGATTTACGCTAATCTTGACGTTATAATACAAGATGCGCTGAAAAGACATACAAAACAATGTGCATAAAAGGGTGTTGGGAATGGTGTTCATAAAAAAACGGTTTTTTGCCGCGTATTTATGATCGTTTTCATCTTAATTTCTTTCAACCACCTATTTAGCACTTAATTACCACGCTTAGCTTAAACCTGACTAAGCATTTGTCCTAGTTTTAGAGAGACCTGATTTTTAGATCCGTTGTTTTGCGAAATTCGAGGCTTTCGTTTATTAACTAGGCAATTTCACGATCATGACCGTTAAGCACTTAATAACTTCCTAATTGTGTTTCCTTAACATTAACTATTTAATTTTTATTTTTATTACGTCCATCACATAATGCAAGCAACGCAAATTTGAGTATTGAGTTGCGGTCTAAGTTACAGAGCACCTAATTTCTGACTTTGATACCTTATTAGCACCTAAAAAGTATATACCTAATTTTAGCATTTTTTAAAAGCGAATTTCGTTACTTTGCGTCGCTGGCGTAACAGAGCTGTGTTCATGAGATGTATAATTTGACGGTGCTAACTTCACTCTGCTGATATTAGTACTTTAATTTGCATATACTACATACGTAGATACGTACATACATGCATACATAATGCAATAAAGCAAGCCAATTGTTACTCATTATTATTTTGGGGAGTAATATTTTTTAATTTATATCATTACAACGAAACTGAAATATATTGTTTTGTTTTTAATTGCCAGGGAACCTAACTTGTAATTAATTATAAACAACTTGTTATTAAAATGAACAACATTGAATCAGCTTTAAAGTCATTCGATTAAATTCATTCAAATTAACTAACTATTAATTGTATTTTTTTGTATGCTTACTTCAACGAGTTTTGTATAAACTTTGAAGCGAGCGTCACTTTTTATACCATGTCATATATCACCGTATACTAGTAATTTTAGTCCCATATTTTTGTAACGCTTAAAAATATTGTTGCCATGAATAAAATTTTAGTATACGTGTACATAAAATCACCTAATTAGTCCATTTCTGGTTGTCCGCCTGTCTGCCCGCCTGCAATCACGAAATAACTCAAAAACGAAAAAAGATATCAACGCAATATCCGAATCAAACCTTTTCAATGTGATGTCTGTGTGTGTGTGTGTGTGTGTGTGTGTGTGTGCGTGCGTGTGTGTGTGTGTGTGTGTGTGTGTGTGTATGAGTGTACGTATGTGCGTTTGTTCGTAAGTTCGTTGGGATTTTCGCCTCGATTATCTCACGAACCAGTTATGACATTTACACGTGACTGAGCTTATTCGTAATCGCGTATTTAAGAAATAGAAGAGTTTGAATAAACAGAATCTGAAAAGTGGATAAAACACATTTATCAATGGAGATAATGATCGTTCCAGCATAAGCTGCAGGGCATGTTGGAAGAATAATCTGACAAGACCTTTTTTCTAATGATTTTTCCCCCCACTGGAAAGTTAGTCGTGTGAAGTACAGGGGTGGCACTCACACGACTTCAGTACCACACCGACTATGTACGGCCAATTTATTATTATTAGCAACACTTTACAAAAAATTTCATTGAATAACCATACAAAATTGGTGTAGACTGTAGACCAATTACACCAAAAAACACGCTTCATTACCAAAACAAATAAAAAAATAAAAATAAAACAAAAAACTTAAAAATAAACAAGACATAAATTATCGTCGAATAAATGATGTTAAATGTAATGTCGGTTGTGTTGACACGTAAGTGCAATTTGACTGACGGATTTGTATGCAATTTTACAACATATAAACAAAAAGTGTGAAACATACATGAAAAATAAATTAAAAAAGATTTTCTATGAATATAAAAAAATAACACACACACAAACACGAAAGAATGTTTAAATGTGTTTTGAAAATGTTCTAAAATTAGTATATCTAGTAAATAAATGGCAAATCAAATAAATTTATACTCATTTTATGTAATGTACACTTCTGATCCCAAAAAATTAAGTCAATTTTGAATCTTTGGTAAAATATATATCTTTCTAATGAAACTGACCACTTACAGACAAATATTTTCTTAACAAATAATTAAATTTTTCCGAATAAACTATTAAGTCTAAGGTCAAAATTTATTTTTGTCACAATAATTAATCTTTTATGGATCCAATAGTAATAATTTTGACCACCTTTTGTGTATAAACTGATAAATAGTTTATTATGTATGAACTAGTTCAATCAATGATCAAGGAAAATCAAACAAACCACTTTCTTTTAGACCAGCGCCGATTTGAATATATATTTTTTTTAAATAATTTTGTTAATTTTTTAAAAATATATGAAATATATACCAAGATATAGGTACTGATTTTAGTCCCAAGTTTGTAAGTTATAGTATAGGTGTTAATCAAATCAACTTCCCCGCTCGTCTGTCGGTCAACCCGATAACTGAAAAATGGAAAGAGATACTAAGCTGAATACAGCGTGCTCAGGGCTTAAAACGTGAGACTAAGTTCGTAAAAGGAGCAATATAGGTCAATTGTTCTTGGGCCCGTAGGACTCATCTAAAATCTATTGAGATAGAATAAAAGTTAAAATATTCCTTATAGAAAATAAATAACTGTTGTTTGAAACATTTTTTCGTAAACATCACTGTTTACCCGTGAGGATGCAAATGGTTTACCCGTAAGGGTGCAAAAATTTGGTGCCAATTTTCTTGAAAACTATAAAAGACAGGGAGTTGAAAGTTTGCAGGTAGTTTCAAATAGTGGTTTTGTGAAATGTATTCGAAAAACGACAGAAAAATCTAGAAAGAATTTTCGAAAACCAAATACCATAATTGTGTTGTTTTTTTAAACTCTTCTAATTTATAAAAAAAATAATACAAGACAAACTATTAACTCAGTCAATTATTTGTTTTCACTCGTTTTTTATATTTTCGAATAAAAGGTGAAACTGAAAGACAAAAGTTTTGGACGCTTTCAGAACATAAAAAATTGACTACATATATCTTCGAAAATATGTAAAATATTCAAAAAATTATTGAGAATCAATTTTAAGAGCATAACATAAAGTTTCTAAATAAACATATTAGCTAAGAGTTTTGCTGGAAAATATATTTTCTAATTGATATGATTTTTTTTTTATTGGAATTAAAATCTTTAGAGATTCAACAAAATTGTTTGTCTATGTTGTGCACATTTTTGATTCGCCAAACACAAAAGTAGTTTTTCATCATTAAAAGGTAATCAGAATATAAATAGACAATAGTTACCCATAATTTTGACAAAATGGTATCTAGCTGGATTAAAACCAAAGAGGTTATATTTAGAGGCTTAAAAGCATTGGAAACGTAATAAGTGAATTATTGACCGTTAAAAAAGAGACTGAAGAAGGACTGTCTTTCCTCGTTGTCTCGCAGCCTATCAAAGCGCGAATATTATTATTTTTAATTATTGTATAAACATGTGCATGGATGTCTATTTCATAGAGATAATATAAGACAGATGAAGACAGTTATACGCGTACTTTTTTAGGTAGGTACTCTCTCTATAACGATCAACCGTTTGATAGCCACATTACAGTTCTATGTTATTACTTTTATGGATAAAACAAAATGATTTTCAGCATACATATTTAATTAAAAATATTTTTGGTGGCAGATAAAAACTTAAAACCCAAGTCCATGAACCAAAATCATTTCGAAATGATGCAGTTGAAAAACATTTCTGAAACAAGGGAAAACAAACAATTGACTGAGTTAATTGTTTAAATATCATGTATAGCCAGTGTTGATTACGCAATCCTTTTTTGTACATCATGTATGTAAAGAAAGATAACCATTACACACAAAGTAATAAGATGATACTCTTCTCACTTCCTCAGTGGATATATTATATGCTATAAACGAACAAACACATACATAATAACGAAAAAATGTTTCAAATAAAAGTTGTTTTATTATAACAAATATATTTGTTACATTTAAATAATTTTCTCTAACGGTGACACCGTTTGGTGTCAGCGTTTTACGAGATTTGAGGTCTGAAATGAGCTGAGCTTTTAAAATTTCAAGCCAGTAATGTAATTCCAAAACTGTTCAATTTTTTATAATAGCATTTTTTACGATTAAAAAAATTAAATATTATATCATGAAAGAATTCCATTTAATTTATAACTATTCACTGACCGTACAAAATGTTTTAATAAACAGTATTTTAACATACTTCAACATAGTATTATATTTTACTGTTTCGTTTTTTGCAAATGATAATTTATATTAATTTAAATTTCAACCCAGAAATGTTTAAAATTTCGAATTAATTTAGATAAATGGTTATATAAAATATCGGTCAATTATGAACTAAAATAAACAATAATGATTCTGATATTTTAATGTGCTAAATTCGTGTTATTATTACAAAAAATTATCTTTTATCCTGATTTTGAGTTCTAACTACAATGTTCTGATTATTTTCAGAATAAACTATACGAGTACACCCCATATTTTTCATACAATTTTTAATAATTTTGTTTTAATGCACTGACTATAAATGATATACTTCTTAGTTAAATTACCTTTGACTTGCGGGTATAGTCCAATGAGAATTAGTTTCTTCTTCCGAGCCTGACTAAGATTTGACCCAACGCGAAGCACTAATTGCTGTAATAAAGTTTTATCGGATTGTGCTGATTTAAACCGGGCCTTTTTGATTTATTTCTGGAGAATTTAATCAAGATTCAACACGGCCGGCATTCAATTACTTTGTAATAAAGTATTCAGATTATCAAAGCCTAATCAAAAATATGACTCTTATTCTTAAAGGTATCTTTAATTAGAATTCTTGGCTCGTATGTTCAATGTTTAATTAACAAACAAACCCTTAGATCACAGATTCTATCAAATTAGAGTTTCGTAGGTCGATTTTTTCGTATAGTGTAGTTTATCACGGATAAGTTAATAGGTAAGGCGAATATATGTCCCGGGCACAACAATTTAAATTGAAATGAGAGTTTTGTTTATGCTTCTAGACATCGACCGTGGCGCGACTAATTATGACGTTCAGTTATAGTATCAGCAGAAAATGCATAATTGTATGCGCAGTTATTCTAGAAAACAATAAAAATAGTTAGATTTTTGCAATACATATGGAATATTCCATTAAAGTAATAAGCAATACTTTACTATGTTTTTGGCGTAAACACTGACTAAACAGAGTCTAAGAGTATTTGAATCGTAACGGTACGGTATTATACAAATATTATACATATTTATAGCATAATAAAAGTTATTTATTACATAAAGATATATCCAAAACAAATAAAAAATGAATGCATCAAGTCTCCTCTTATCACCAAATGCAATACATTCCCAAAACCGCTCTAATTCCCATGGATAAATATCACATAACTCTATATATCAAAGTAGTTTTTTTTTTTTCATAACTAAAAATAAAATTTAAAAATGTGTTCTAAGATACTCACGTGACTCTTATATGCATACAAGTTCGATAAAAATTAATATGTAAAGCTCTTCTGGGCAATGTAGATCGGGCAACCCTTTAACTTTCTTTAAATATAGAAGAGATATCTTAATGTCGAGTTTTTTGTTAGTGTCCCTTGAGTCCTGAGTAGATAAATAGATAATTTTTAAATCGTATTTCCCCCGAAAATATATCTTTATTCACTGTATCGAAGGGTGTGTTATAAAATCGTTTGATGACTCCCAGAAAACAATTAATGGACTTTTGGAAGTCTGATATATATAAATGTATTTTTTTGTAATAAACAAATTAAAATTTAATGTAATTTCCCAAAATACCCAAATAATTGAAAATTCAGTTAATAATACTTAATCAATGGTGATCCACAAAGTCACAAATATGATTGCATAACCCACTTAAGGCTATCTCGTTAGCCGATGCTAGCAACCAAAAAACTGTAAAGTCACTTCCAGCAATGAAAATACTGGAGATTCTCATATTGCAGATTTCTGCCAGAGATGCCGGAGATGCTCATACAGTGGGTATGCCATAAGCCTCTATTCTCTTAAGAAAAATGTAGCTAATCTAGTTATTTTTTATGCAGCTGATGGAAAAAGTATACTACATCAGACGATTAATCATTAATTTCTCAAGTAAAATCTACATCGAAATATTTAATCATTTAACAAAAGAGATTTATCTCAAATTTTCCACCTGATACTAACTCTTACCTATTTCAGTTATTTATCTAACGTGGCAAAACGTGGCATCTTCAGAATCCAAAGTGATGACTTATAAGTCACAAATTTTTTTGTTTGCTTTACGTTTATTTATCAAATGTAAAAAGAATCGGAAGAATATTCTGTAATGAGCTCACAGTCCACTATGAACGCTATGGATTATACAAATTCATTCTCCAATTTTCACAGTCCTCAATTCATATTTTTATGAAACAATTTTCATATTTTCAAATATATTAGATTTATACATTATTAAGATGATGCCAGCCATTGTCAGTGTTGTTTTTATTCATAAAATAAATTAATGATATTTTAAATTGTTATTAATTTATCTATTAATCAATTTCTGTTCTTTTTATTCTATAATACTCTACAAATGATATATTTGTCTTGCGAATACATTTTCTTGTTTATTATAGATAATGTATTTTAATATTTAATGCATTATGAAATCCTTGTGTAAAATTTATTAGAAACGATTTGTGCCAATAAGGTGTAAATTGGCATTATTGTTTAGATGAACCCACTCAAGTCCTTTTGTATATTTTAACCTCCTTAATGCGAATAATTGCGATAAAAGTTCGTTCGAATCATTAAAAAGGAAATGTTACAACAACAGCTATTAGGTAGAAATTCTAACGTAAATATATTCAAGCTGTCAAGATAAACTTTCCAATAATCGTGCTGAACAAAATATCCTACAAATACGCACGTACAATGGAGACAGACACCAATTTAAAAGTATTCTCGTTTCCGCTTTTCGAATCCATTATGATTACATCTACATGATGAGGTAATCTACATTTTCTAGCAATTTTTGGAAAAAGTCAAAATTATTATATTGTAACCGTTCCCAAATGCGATGGTTTTAGTAAAAACAATAGCTCTACATACGTAATATTTGCTTCAATTAAGCATTTACAATAAATGTTAATTACATTCTATTAGAGCATATTGCGTTCTTATGGAAACCGGAAGTATTTCAAGTATATTCCTCAATTTTTCGCGAAAAGATACTATATTACCTACTTTGTTTAGTGAAGTAAAACTTTCACATGTTTAAAATTTATGAAAAATGTATTAGGTGATCTGCAAATAAAACGGAACACTTGTCTCCCATAAGAATAACATGGAAAACATCGAGTCTTTTATAACCTTAAATATTTAGAACTCTAACATTCCTTATATCTTCAATTCCTACTAGAAAAGTGTTTTTATAACAAGTTTTTATTTAGGGTCACCTGTCCCATTGTCTGACTGTAATCAAATCTTGCAATTCAAATTTAATCCACTTCCCGGTTTCCGTTTGAGCTGAAATTTTGCATGCACATTTAATTTGGATGACAATGCATGGTAAGGTTGTGGCGTCCTGATTTTCTCATCGCTTCTACCATATTTGATATATATACATTTTTTAAGTCTTAAATTACTTTTAAGGGACAAGCTTTTATTGTACTTAACAGTCATACCCGACTATTTGTAAAAGCTTGAGGCGCTTAATATCAAGAATGAATCAAAAAAAATTAGGTATGTGAAGTAGATGAGGCGTTCCGATTCATTTTTGATGATTTAAATTGAGTTCCTCAAGCTTTTACCAATAGTCGGTATGAGTGACTCAAAGATAAAATTATTTTTTACATTTTAGTACAATAAAAGATTGTCCTTTATTAAAATTTTTTTTATACTTAGAGTATCAAAAATTTCTTTTTCATTGAATGTTCTAGACGGCTATTTTCGGACATTATATTTTTACGCACTGTGTCTAGTTACATAACATTATCGACTCGTAGTCACTTATTTGGGTTTTTAATTTCTAAAATTACTAAAAGGCGTAATATAGCGTATTACATGACCAACAACAAATTTAAATAAACAAACCTATTAGCTTTTCATTACCTAGATATGGATAAAACATCTCCAATAGTAGATTACATTATCTAATGTTTAACTAACTAAAAGTTTTTAAGTATAGTAAATTTTTATTAACATTAAAACTATTTTTGCATGCACTTTTTTGTCGTTCTCTTCAAACATTTTAATAATTTTGAAGTGTTTATATAGTTGTGCCCGGTAGAGGTTTTTAAAACTTTATTTATAGTTTGATTTGAATGCATTTTGATTGACATTATTGTGCAGATAATATTATATCTATTAATATTAATTTTATGTTGACTGTAAGAATAATTTTTAAAATTACCAATTTTAAAATGATAATGATGCATTTTTAACCCCCGAACTAAAAAAAATGGGTTTTACAAGTATGACCGCTATGGCTATGTGTGTTTATCTGTTTGTGTCTGTCTGTCTGCAGCATCGTAGCGCCTTAACGGATGAACCGATTTTCAACTGCGAACTTAGGGTTCCGCACCCGAAAAATTAGTCGAGTGTTTTTTAAATTTTGTAAATTTCACTTGTGAAATATTGCATGTTAATAAGCATGGAATTTGCATAAAGCAAGCTTTTGTTGGTAGTTGATTCTAACCAGTAACAGAAACTGGTGGCGATTAATAATTAGATGTATTACTGCCGAGAAAAAAGAATTGATCATTTTGATTTTGCCTGATCTCTTTTCGATTTTTAAGAATTTGTTACTCCATAAATTCATTTTTTATAACCAGTTATAAACTTTATGAAACCATAAAGAAAATTTTCTGAACAAAAGTAGGTAGATTGGTAGCTGATGACAAATTACAACAATAAGTTACATAAATGATGGAAATATTTTCGTAATAGATGAGCGACGAACCATGCTATTCAGGCTGTGAATATTGATTGAATAATATTTTAATAATCATCAATTGATTGAAGTTAAATGTAAAACGCTATACATTCAATAAAATAAATACAGAATTATTTTTACGTTTATCAGAACGGTTTTTGACATTTAATATCGAAACGGTCAAATATTTCAATATTAGTTTATGAACGAAAATAATTCTGATAATTCTCCACCAAATATACGATCCTAAAATTTTATATCTTCTTTGACTTTGCTTGCAATAATGTTCATCTAAGATCTAAAAGCTGAAAAAAACAAAAGTAGTATGACTTCATAAACTTCTATAAAAAGTTCACATATCTGAAAAGATAGTAAAGCCTTTGTGTTACCATATAGAAATAAGCCCTTAATAGTTGTACATATTTATTTTGTGCTTAATTTTACGAGAATTATTAGTGTACATTGACTAAGGTTGCGAAATTATGATCTCAAAATTCAAAATATTGTGGATGGGTCATTTTGGAGAAAACATTTTTAAGGAGTGATTCATTCGAATAAAATTTGTGGACGTATTAATCTTTTTTCACCTTCAACTTTTTCTCTTATTTTTTTCTTTTTTCACAAAAATTCATTACCTACCTAACTATATAAAGAATGTTTAGCTAAGTTGGTAACATTATGGAAAAGTTTTTTATTATTAGGTTTATGAAAAAAATTTATTCTTTATAAAAAGCTCGGCTTTCAAAAATATTAACATTCAGCTATTCACTTTTGACATCGAATATTCAGGTTGCCACAGATTGAGAAAGTTCGATAGAAATGTTAATGGTCGTTTAGAAATGTAGACCATTTTAGACCAACAGAGAATAAGGAAAACGGTTCCAGATATCACTCCCGAGATATATAAGAGTGTATTTAAGCAATTTTGTAAAAGAACAATTATATGTATGGAACACGAAGGTGGATACGTTGAGGCAAAAACGAACTGAAGATAACTGGTTAGGAATAAATTGTTAACGAAAGAAATGTTTTTACCACTTCAATTTTAACTTAAATTTTGCAAATCCTTTTGATAAAACACGTTATCTGTTATCCAAACAGTCATCATACTTAAAATGATTTTTTGCTAATTTGAAACATTTATAACAAAATAATTAATATAGAACATTTATTTTCCATACCTTACGTTTCAATTATTATTGTTGCCGTAAGTAAAAACAGTCTTCAGTTCGTTTTTGCCTCAACAACGTATCCACCTTCACGTTCATACATGTAATTTTAAAAAATTATTTAAATACACTCCTACATACCTCGGAAATGATTTCTTGAACCATTTCCCTTATTATCTGTTCTAAAAAGTCTACATATATAAACGAACATTAACATTCCTGTCGAACGTTCTCAATTTATAGACACCCAGTATAAATTTTTGCGTAAAATAAAAAGGTTTCCATATGTAGCCAACTAAGCTAGACACCCTGTATAAGAAATTTTACTTTAACATAAAATATTAAATTTATTATTAATAAAACTTAATAATTTTTGTTTCAGTCCAATATTAACATTCACACAATATCGTCTGGAAGAATACATCGATGGTACAATGGTACCAGTATGTTGGACATCAGCGGAGTCCTTTTGGACCTCATTCTTCTTCGTTGCAATAATTTTATTATTTTTTTTCATACCATTAGCAATATTAATGATATTATATACAATAATAGCACGAACATTAATGGATCATCCATCAATACTGTTGCATACTTCGAAAAATAATAATGTTCCATCGCATACAACATTAATATATCGAAAACAGGTAGTACTCATGTTAGGGACAGTTGTATTAGCATTTTTTATATGTTTGTTGCCGTTTCGAGCATTCACACTATGGATAATAATTGTACCACCAGAAAAATTAGTCTCTTTAGGTATAGAAGGATACTATTATTTATTATTCTTCTGTCGTATAATGTTCCATATTAATTCAGCAATCAATCCAATTTTATATAATTTAATGAGTTCCAAATTTCGTGATGGATTCCTTAAATTATGTGGAATGAAAAAACGTAAAATCAAACGATTCATTATACGTCGATCCGATCATAGTAAATTGGATCGTAAAAATACCTACACAAATACATCCATTAGTAATTCAACAACACATACACATTGTACAGATTCATTTTGGCGACGATATAGCTCACGAAATGCATCAGAAAAATCTTTTCGAGGTATAACTACTACTACGACAACGCTCGGTAGTGGTACACCAGTACGAAAAAATTTAGATTCGACAAATACTAATTGTTCATCGTTATCGGTGTCACATGGTGGATCACCAATTGTGGGATTCAGTGGGGTAAATAACGATAATAATACTGAATTAAGACGAGCTTCTTCGTTTGTACGTAAGTCGAATAGTTTGTTAGGAAAACGTTTTGGTGTAAAAATGGAAGAAAGTTATGTCTAATGGGTTAGTGGGCTAATCTAATTTGATCGTTTGATAATGAAAATCTGAGTATGATCAATTCAGAAATCGCGCAAATTGTCCTTCAAAGTTGCTTTGAAAATACTCTTGTTTTATATTTATCTTTATTGTAAAAAAAGTATTAATTACCATAAAAATTTCTCGTTTCTACCCGTTCTATCATCTAATCAGCTCGAAGTGAAGTACACTTGGTGTAGCACACTCTAATTTTTTTATTTTTATAATTTTGATTAATTTCGCTAGATATTGTTCAGGCGCGGATATAGCCCTCAAAAAAGGTGATGGGCACGGCAGAGCCATCCGAAAATCGGCCAAATGTGAGTCGGAGTATGAACTCGCTCATGATCAATATGGTGCATTCCTACAAACGATTTCTTTACAAAATATATGACGAACTGACCAAGATTTTGTACTGTGTAAATTAACTGATGATGTTCGCCCACGTGTTTAATTCTTCATCACGCTCTATGAAAGGAATATAAAAAGACAATTTTTAACCTCCGAACTAAAAAAAAAGTTTGACCGTTATGTGTGTGTGTCTGCCTGTGGCATCGTAGCGCCTAAACAGATGAACCGATTTTAATTTTTTTGATTTCGTTTGAAAGGTAATTTAACGGGTAGTGTTCTGGCTATCAAGTGCGAGGTTAGGGTTACGTACCCGAAAAAAAACTAAAAAAGTGGCGACGATCTTCAAAATACTTTAAGGAAAAAGGTAATGCAATGGAGAGTATTCACGTTTCAAGTGCGAGTTTGGGGTTATGTGTGTTTTCTAGAAAGGGAAATCAGAAAAAAAAATTCAAAGTTAATTAATTTACAATTACTGTTATATTCGGTTCCTTATTGAACATTTATATTCCTTTTATAGATTCTGATGGAAGATTAAATAAATTCGAAGTGTTGAAAATTAGTGAATAACTTAAGGTGTATTCAACGTCTGTCTAATTACCTGTTTCATTCAATTAAATTATTGCATATAGAAGCAGTACTGCATGCTGTGATATGAAGCTCATGTCCACATTACTATCAAAAAAATTAAAAAATTTTAAGTGCTTTTCTACATTTCCTTGTGCGTTTTTTTCAAAAACACAGTAGGTATTTAGGAATATAATTCTATTCGAGCTTTTTTCTTTTTAAATACTGAATTTGTTTTTTGGACTGTTGCCGATCACTCCGTATATAATACTGTAATTACTATAAGATAATATTATTATACCTTATAATTAATTATTCAAACGATTATCAGTCCACTTTCCTAATTGACATTTTCGTATAGTTATTATAATACTTGTAAAAGATTAATAAACAATAAAAGGCTGTGAAAATACACAGATTTTCATGAAAATACATAATTTATGTATTATTCTGACAATATGGGCGAATCAATAAAATGAATTATATTATTTCTTACTATACTGTTATGTTAACATATGTGATTGACAACCACTTTAATTGGATAAATATTTTAAGTTAACGTTTTATTTTACTTGCAGAATAATATGATTTTAATGTAAAGTACTCAATGAAAATTTTAACTCTAAATTGAAATAATCCCACCTAACCACGTTTTACCTATTTAGATATTATTTTTTTGATTAAAATGCAAAGAAAAAGACAAAACAAAAATAAGCTTTAATAAAGATTAGAAATAAAATACAACAAAAATTCAAATAAGTTTCTGAATATTGAAAAAATACAGTGCGAAAATCGTTTATATTAACGTCAATACTATTTATTAACTAAATTAATAAATAATTGGCCAATTATTTTTGATTTATAAAAATTAACAATATATCAAATAAATTTGAAGTAGGGATGCAGATCTAAAAATTTATATACTTTGTGTTTTGTAGACAATTTAAGCCATAAATCTTTGATATAAAATAATATTATGGATTTTGTTAAAATTCATTAAATTAAAAATATTAAAAAAAAAAAAAAAAAAAAAAAAAAAAACAATAATTTTTTTAAAACATTTGTAATTAAATTTAAAAAATTACAAAAAAAAAAAAAAAAAACAATAATTTTTCTTGCTATCTGACACTCTTTTTGGAGATTTGACTAAGCTCATAAAATGAGGAAACGTATGCAAAATGGATATTGTAAACAAAGAAGAAATTTTAGACAAAAATACCACTTCGAGAGCTCTCGAGGTCGCCGAATCCAAGTATAAACTCAAAACTCCCAAAATTCAGTTTTCCAAGGATTTTATTTTTGTCAATGATTTAATAATAAATGTTAAAAAATAGGTTGTTTTTATTTGAATTAGTTGCAGAGCTAATTAGGACCAAAACAGACTAATAACAATAGGGAATATTCATAAAATTTAAATTTGGTTCAAATATTTTTTTCCCGTAACTTTATTGGCTGGACATTTGAACTAAACCATTATTTAAGTAATTAATATCTTTTTAATTACTTAAAATTAATTTATAAAAGTACAAATTCAGTGGCTGCTGAAATTCAAATTTCTAAAACGAACGTGACGTCATAGTATATGGCTTGTCAGACTTGTTGACATACTGTATGGTATTAATTACTTATATTTTGTATGGTATTAGAATGGATATATATTATAATTACTACATGCGTGGGTATTCCACCTGTAGTAAACTGTCACCAACTGACAGCTCACATATTATGTTAAAACATTATTATAGTATGTATACGTGTTTTGGTATCAAGTATACATTTATTGTTTATTTTTATTTATTTATATGTTTGTTTATAACATATACTATTACTATTTCACTGAGAAAATGAAAAGAAATATTCTCTTATTACTTTGTGCGTTACTTCCTTTAATTACATGACCCATAAAAACCAAAGATTGACATATCAAATTAAATTGTCTAATAAACAATAAAATGTGTTTTTTTTTAATATATGTACAGGTATATATTTTAAATACGCGTACCTGATTAAAGTACGCTTCATGACTTCATGTTTTAAAATCATGCTTAAAGGTTTTTTTTTTTTCAATCCAAAAACAAAACTACATTTCTAGTCGAATAATATGGGGAATTGTTTTTTAAGCATTTTATAGGCATAGTATTATAATCTTCAACGGAAACGATGTTGATATAAACGATTTTCACTTTAATTATATTTATTTTAATTAGTAATACTAAAAGACCCAAACGTACAAAAGATTTTATTGATTTATTATTTTTTTTATTTCATTAAGTCGCTTAAGAGCCAAATAAATAAAACTTTAATGAATTATTACCATATAATAGTATTTAAGATTTTTTATAATTGAAATTTCAATGTAAATTAAATTTAAATAAACAATTTTTATTATATTTAATTTGTGTAATTATTACTCCTTTATTAAACATGTAAAATAAAAAGAACCAACTTAGAGGCTATTACGAACAGTGGAAAGCAGGTCCGTGTGTATGGGAGGGGAAAAGCGGTTTTAGGAATCAGCACCTTACCATTGAGAATATCTACATATAAATTTGAACTAACAATATAGTCCTGCAGTCATTTATGAAACGCATTTTCACTGACTAATTAGCTGTTAAAACTGTTTCAACATTAACATTTATTGATTTCTTATCTTGAGACTGATGACCATGGATATTAGTCGTTTTTTGAAACCAAGGTATACATTTCAAAGCAGACTCGAATGTACTGACTTTTTCGTTTGAAGATTATGTTCAGATCACAATCGTACATCATACCGTATGTACATACCGTATAACGAATTGTTTCTGATGCATTTATTGGATCAATTTTTGAATCATAGCAATATTTTATCAAACTTTCTTGTTTTTTTCTCAACAAAATGAAAAACTTTTATGTATGACTCTTGTGCTCAACTCTTTCAACCATACTTTTAAATTTTGCACGTTGATTTCCGTGACTTCTGGGTAAACGAAGTTAAACCTAGACGAAAATGCGTTGTCGCACAAAACATCAAAAATGTCGTAATGATAATCAAAAATGCACTCAAAGCAATCGATATTCGCATTCTGGCAGTTTTATCTGTAACAACAAAATCGAACGAACGCTCTTTTCAACTTTACGTTAAGATCAACTATGCGGCTTAGCCTCGCTAAACCGCGATGTTCATCGCGCTGTTGAGATCCATGGGAACAAAGTTTTGAAAAATTTTGTTCTGTACCTCGACAGTTCAGGTATAAATGTGTAACATAGAAAATTAACGTAAACCAAACGATCCCAGAAGAATGAGCCTTATCTAAGAAAATTGCTGAAGTAAATAAACCAAAATTCGGAAATTTATTATTTGAAAATTCTAGCTTATGATAATCGTACCGAACCTCCGAAGTTTTTACGACCCTAGGGTAGAAAATTGGATTATATGGCGTATGCAATATAAACGGCGAGACGAAATTTGCAGAGTTTGATGGGAGACATTTTGTTCTTACATCAGATTGGGCTTACTTCTTCGGATTGCTTTAATAGCCAATTTAGATCCTAAAAGTTAAGAGATGGAATAACACTTTCAATTAGGAGGATAACTTTTAAGACAAGGTAAATTTTCACAATCATTTGAAGATCAAGGTCAAGGTATATATACATATATTCCCTAGCTTTAAGTACTCTTACTTTTGACTAGGGGATCAAGAAAAAATATATTTCTGGAATGAACTAATCAATGCTGCTAATGCGATTTGAAACAGATTAATTGGAATCTAAATCTATTGTACAATATTTGAACAAGTGTAGTATTTGAAAAAGAGATAACAGTTTTGTTCATTTGTTCAAAAACTGTACAAGTATGTACAGCTCTTCAATACATGCCGTGACAATAGCGTAAATTGTTTGATTGGGTAAGCATGATTTAAACAAACATTTATAAGTCCAAAAAGCAAACCTTCCACAATAGAATAGTTGCGGGAACGAAGCACTAAAAACAGTCAAAGTTCGAGAAATTTGAACAGTCGAAATTGATCAGGAGGGTTTTTGGGATCACTGAACATGAATATCGCGACAGAATTGGTCTTTGAGGTAACTGATGCCCAGGGTAAACGATATTCCCATCGTCTCTTGGAGTTTTTGGGGAAGTTCGTTATATAATCATGTCAAACTCGTTATTTGGCGGAGTTTTAGAATCGCTGAACACGAATATTGCGACAGAATTGACCTTCGTGGTACCTGATACCCCGGGCGAACCACATTCCCGTCGTCTCTAGGAGTTTTAGGAAAATTTGTTTCATATTCAGTTCAAACTCTCTTCGATTATCATAAAGTAGACAGTGGGCGGGAAAAACAAAAATTTAATTTTCTTTAGGAGTTGACTACCATATACTTACTTCGTTCAAGGGTGCTTATGATTATCATTGTTATTGACTTGCCTGTAACTTTATTACGTTTCATTGAAAAAATTTTCATTCATATTTAAAAAAAATCATTGTTTAGTTTTACTTTATTGTCTGTGAAGTTACATGTCTGTGAAGTTATATCTATAATTTGTATAATAATACTTCACTTGGTATAAAAAGAAACTTCCTTAATAATTAAATTCAAATAAATAGTCTTTTGTAAATAATTATATATAATACTGATTTTATGATAGTAATCAATTACTAACTATAATTTTGTTCACAAAAAATTATTTTTACATCAACCTTCAAATTTTGGTTTTGATAATTTTTATTATTTTTGTTTTCAAATAAATTTGTATATTTGGTCATGAAAGTAACAATAAAAAAAAGAGAATTTCTATACATTACTAGATTTACGCTTACGCTATTTGACAACAAACTCACAGAAATTTCCAGAAGTTCTCTTTTTCTTAACTCACACCCTGAGCCAAATAACTCATCACCGATGGCAAATTTTTCTAACAAAAGTTGTTTAAAATGAAGCTTTATTTGTTACAAATGAGAAACTCTCGTTGAGACTTCACTGTCCATATATACTTTTGCCGATTTATGTAACCATAGTGGTTTAAAATGGCTGGAAATTAACATATGGACAACTCAACAAATTTTTCCCATTTTATAAATATTTGTATTTTAATCATTCCTTTGTGTTTTTTTTTTCAATGCAATGTCCTAACAAAAATTTCCCATTTTCTCAATATGTAAATATATACATTTTAAACATCTTTTTTTCAAAGTTTTTTTTTTTCATTTATGTTGACTTATGGGACTAAGAGTGGGGGCTGCGATAGCTTCAAACTCGATTTCTGCGATTTCTCATAAGAATGCACCTATATTTCGTTCAAATTTGCAGGTAATTGTCCATTTCCTAACTTAAATTAGGTACTGTACTTATGTAGTGATATCTGCAATTAATCTTTGTTCAGCGTTGATCTATTAATTTGGCAAGAACCTAAAGGCTAGTTTACTTAAGTCTTTTAGAAGGCCCCTTACCTAAAATGTAAACCTTTTGACCCACTCCCTCAATATATGTTGGACACACACACACATAAGGTTTGAAAAAGTGTGTAAAATCATTGTAATATAATTTAAAAATGTTGATATAAAAACTGATTGTTTTTTAGGGATTATACTTATTAAATTTCATTATACTTACTTAAAGCCGAGAGGCTTTAGTACAAATGACTAGCTTGGTAGACCTTTTTTTAGTCTCTGATTCAGAAATGACCACTAAATTATAAGAAGAATGCTTTTTTTTTTGAAATATCAATAAAAATGTCTTCTTTATTTCGGGAGAAATGGAAAAAATGCATCTAGTATTATTTTCTTAGGTCACCTTCCGGGTCAAACAGGAGTCAGCTTAATTTTTGTAAATGGAACTATGTACTGTTTGTAACTGTACTATTCTTACAGTTTTTAGACTTAAAATCAGGTACCGAAAATTTAAGTCTCAGAAAAAAATTATTCAAACCGATGTTAATTTTTTTGAGGCAAAAAATCAGAATCTGCTACAAAAATTAGGAAGTTTCCTTTAACAAAAAAAAAAAAAAACAACAACAACAACAACAAACAACAAAGTTGACCATCGTTTGACCTGGACGCTTTCGGAAAATAAAACTAGGCACATGTTTTTCATTCGCTCTGAAAATACAAAGACACATATTTTTCTGTTTTTTTGATATTCCAATCAAAAATCACTCGTATATTGCATAAATTGTTTCAAAAACCATATGGTACCTATTTATTTTATGACTAGCCGATACCCGCCCGGTTTGCTGGGCAATTCCTCCTTTAAAAACAAAGACTACAAAAACTATCACGTTATAGCTCTCACTTATCCTCCTTTTGTTCACAATTTTAATGGATATTAATTTTTTGACGATGATACTCGCTGACACTGTAACTTTCTATAGGTCCAATCATTAAATTAATCTGATTTTTTTACTTTTTGGATCAAAATTACCCTATCCACCGAGTTCAATCAAATTCCATTACTTATTATAGGTGAAATAATTTTTAAAATTGGTTAATTCAAAAATGACAAATTTTCATACAAACTATCATCCCTTTTTCGCCCACAAACTTACAGAGTTTCATATAAACTTTCTTCTCCAATTTGATCCTCTCAAAAAATGAATTTTTATGAAAAAAGTAAAATAAATTTTTGTCTCAAACCATGAGCTCATATATCAAGATTTACATTTCTAACTTCAAAAACGACATAGTCTCATATAAACTTTCACCTTATACTGATCGACTTTATGCCGTCTCTCTCCTCTCTGAATTCTAAACTGCAGTGATTGATTTTCCTTTTTGATTAGTGTGTATTTATTTTTATGAACTAAAATTGGATACCAATTTCAATACTTAAAATATGAATAGAAACATTAGTGTTCATGAGAGGAAAGAATACATTTATAGATATTTTATAGAAATGTTACTCAATTAGTAGTTCTGTATTAAATATTATTTTGTTACAAATTAAATTCATTATTATACTATTTTTCCTTTAAAAATAATTCAAATTTCTATCTTCAATGGTTTTGCCCTCGACTTTTTCTGCCGGTTAAAGCCTTTAATATACAGAAATATAATCATCGATTCAAATATTTCGTACAACGATAAAATAAAGTTTCAGTCATTGAGTTTATAAATAATGATTCCAAACATACCGCTTTTGAGAAGAAAAATTAAAATTCACTGTAAATATATATAAACCATATGAAGTTATAAAAAACTATAGTAACACTAGCGGCCCCGACGGACGTTGTCCCGTAAAAACGTAACTCCAATTCATGAATACCTATACTACGTTTAGCCTGTCCGCTAAACCCATCCCGCTAAACCCCAATTTAACTCCTATTTATTGGAGTGGCCTGACCTTCGACCTTTGGCCTGACCTTTGATAGTAGAGCTCGCTGCGCTCGCATATGGCTCTAATAAATGCCTATTGACAATACCTGAATACTATTAAAAATACATAGTACACATAGTATACATAATGTGATATGATTTATATGCGCTCCCACCATTTAATGAAATTTCATTTTTTTGGTACGGAGCCCTCAAAAACAGTTGTACTGGACCGAATGGTAAATCTAAACCATTCTCCAATCCCCTTGAACTCACACAAAAAATTTCATCGAAATCGGTCCAGCCGTCTAGGAGGAGTTCAGTCACATACACACGCACACAAGAAATATATATATTAAGATGACAAACATGCAAACGTGGATCTACATTTGTCTATAAAATTATTAACATATACAAAATCCGCATCCCCTTTTTACCCCCTTAGGGATAGAAATTTGGAAAATCCTTTCCTATCGGATGCCTACGTCAAAGCCTACGTCGTACAAAGAACACACTCTCCAAGTTTAGGTCTCTGCGATCAGTGGTTTAGGCTGTGCAATGATCCGTTAGTCAATCATTCAAGACAAAGCATTATATATATATATATATATATATATATATATATATATATATATATATATATATATATATATATATATATATATATATATAGATTTGACTTCTCTGGCGCCAGATCCGTTCTACAGTCAACAAAAGACGAAATTTGTGAAAAATATTTGTTAACTGAAATTTTAGGATTTTTTTAAAGATCAGAAAGAAAATATACTGAGCCTACTGTATGAAATTTTATTTACGAGAAAATAATTTTACCAAATTAAATTTTAATAAAAAATTATTATAGGTACAAACAAGAAAATGGTGTTTACTCATGGTAAATAGTACAACTGAAAATAAAAAATTGTTATTAATAAAAGTAAGCCATTCAATGATAATAAAAATTACCTCTGGATTGCTCAAATAAAGGCATTTACAAACATTGTATGCTGGTTCGCACTTTTCTCCAGTTGCTGAAAGAATAAAAGCTTAAAGTTTTGAGATGTAGGTATAGTTTTATTCTTTTTTTAATGAATAATTAATAATTATGTGAGTAACCTCTCATTCATCAATATGTTTAATAAATTTAGCCATTAAACCATAAAAATGGATTTCACGCTAGGTAGGACGATGCCTGTAAAAATTTCTTCGGATGGTGGAGCACAATCAAAAACTCCTCGTAAAATTGAAAAAATATATAATGCATCACCACAGTCTTAAATGAAAAAAATTTGAAACAAAAGTTGTTTAAACTGACGAACAGATGTTTTAAACAAGTCTAACGATAGGAATTTGTCACCGTTTTCTCGGAAAATCCAAAAACTCTTACCCATCTTATGAGCTCAAATACATCAGAATTTCTTTTCATACCTGGTACAACATAGCTCTTGTGCACACGGTCATTTTAAACAATTTTTGTGCTTAGTATTTTTGTAAAAAGAACACAGTATAAAAAATGGAAATCGGTAACGAATCTTTCTTTACAATTTTTTTTTTTTTTATTTGAAACTTTGATTTGGAGATTTCTATTAGCTTTTTATTTGGTATAACTGGTATTGGTGTAACTACTTTCGTATAAAAGTGAAAACTCTAAAAATGTTCCGTGACATAATGAAATTAGCCGACACTATAATTCTGAATTTTTGGTACCTGAATTTTTACATTCGTCCATAGACTTTTTCGTTGGTTCTTGATATTTTTTTGGTAATGTTGGCAATTGTTGTTCTGCAGCGTTCACATCTAGTTTACCATTTTTCATCTTAAAAATAAATAAAATACAATTATTATTGTAATGTAATACTTTTTTTTGACAATTTAATTAATCTTTATTAATACAAACACTTACAATTTTCATCGTTTCCATTATACAATTCATATAACACTGAAAAAATTTAATTAATTTATAATTGAAAACACATTTGAATACTAATTTAATTAACTTAATTTAGTAACTTTAAAACTGTAAGTAAATATTAAGAACTAAGCAAGTAGAGAAGCAGGATACACGTTTATGAAGTCCCTAAATCGAATAAACATAACCAGTTTTCCAAATATTAACTATAACAATCAAATAATAATTTTTTATAATTTTTCGGATTACAGTTATTTTTATAGTTTGCGTCTAAAGTTCCGTCCTATTTTTATGACATACAGGTAGGTACATACATATAGACGACATTCATACAAATAAATAAGTATTTAAAATGATACTTCCTTTTTCTCTGGATATTGGACAAAATCTCGGACACGATTAATGAATATATGAAATTTCTCCAATTTTAAAAAAATTTGGCATTTGGGTACTACTTTTACTACAACAAGTAAAATTTTCTAAATGAATTATGATACTTGTTGGTACCAGATTTTATTGTAACTTTAATAAAGAGAGCAAAATTGTGTCAAAATGGTACTAGATGTGTTCGAAAGTCTAGAATGTCTTTTTAATTTATAAAAAAATTTTTTCTTTTCCATTTGAAAGAAAAATAAATTAATTACCATCATTTTTTTATCGTTATCGAAAACTCCCTTATGAAAATTATCAATTTGTTCTAAAATAATAAAATAAGTTTAGTAAAAAATCTCAGTAAAAATTAACTAAAAATATTACCGTCAGTTGCTTTACTTTTTGGTTGGCACATTTTTCTTATTAATTTAGCTGTCGAAGCCATTTGTGCTTCAGTTAACTAAAAAAATTAATTCTATACAAGATGTTCGAACAGTAATTGAACAAACAAATTTTGGATTTTGAATATACTCACTGCAAATGTATAATAAAAATTGGTTACAGTTATTAGACATATAAAAAGCACTACTTCAGGTCGATAAGACATCTTGTCAATCATTTCGACACTGTACACCCTCTTCAAAAAAACTTGTTTGTGCTTTCTCAGAAATTTATCATCGCGCAAATATATATATTTGACAAAAGTAGTAATTAAAGAAGTGAATATTAATTATACAATTTTTAATTATTACTTATAGTAATAATTAAAAACTATCTGCATATTTTGTTATAATTAATAATAAAAAAGACATAGCGATTTAAAAAATTCTATTCATTAATTTTAAATTAATTATTAGGGTGACATCGTCTCCCATATCGAGATACACGATTTCTGCATCTGTGCTTTCATTATACTTAAATAAGCACAGTGGAGTAGCTATCAGAAGGCATGGTGGTGCAGTGCACCGAGGCTCCAAAGCTCTGAGGGTTCCCTAAGCTTTGAAAAGAAAGGAGGAGGTTTATTGTTTCTAATCGTACATCCATTTCAACAATTTATAATAATAAAATGAATAGTAAATTAAATATGAATGCATATAGACCCTCTCAAATAATAAATAATAATAAACTATAAGAAGCTAGTAACTGTGTTTTGTAAATCATTTCTAATAAGCAATGTGTATAAGTAGTACTGTTAATAAAAGTATTTTATTATCGAAGATGGTCATTGAAGATCATCTTCGGCATTTGCCATTCATTGCGAAAGAAAACAAGGTGACATCCAACTTGGATTTTAGTAAAGCTATAGAATAATTTACAAAATTTAAGCTCGCAAGAGAATGTGAATTTGACGGGAAATTTTTCTTAGAAAACCTTTTTTTACGTCTATTGATCTCATCTTTATCATATCCACATCTATTTACCTTCTTTATAAACGCATTGCCTTTTCTACCCCTCATAAATTGTATTACCCCTCACTGTATTATTTTCTTATCTCAATTTGTAAGTTTGACGGCAAATCGGTCAATAAAAGTTCAAGTTACGTGGAAAGAGTGATGGCGCCCCTTTTTTCTTCCGTCGGGGTCTTTGTCCATCTAGCTACGCCACCGGGCACATTCACTATCACAAAGTATATTTTAGTGTTCTCTCCCTTTTAGACATGTTATTTTTGGTTAACATAAATGGATTCCAATTACAGATACGCTCTTTACCATTTTATTCTATTAGCTCTAATTTCGAGATAAATACTCATACTGTTGGCGAATTTTTTTAAATCCAAATTATATTTGATGGCAATACTAAATTTGTTATTACAGTTTCAGGCATTCCCCATGGAAGTACTTCTTTCATTAAAGACAATTGTCAATCTGCTCTCCAAAAAATTCCTGTCTTAGAAACAAACGGATTTTGTTTAGTTGAAAATGTATGTTCCAATGTACGTTTGTTGTCATCAAATGCACACCCCGGATTTTTTTTATATCTACTAAGGAAATTTTTATTATTAAATGTAGAGATTTGCAGTTAGACAAAAATTTTAAGGTATGTTTTATATCAGAAAAAAATGTATACGAAACATGCTCTATGAAATTTTATTTACAATGAAAAAACATTTTTTACACTCAAATAAATTTTTATAAAAAATTAATTTACAAACAATGATGTTTCTTATGGCAAAAAGTACATCTGAAATTAACAAAAAATTATTATTAATTAAAGTAAATATTAGAAAATATTATAATTAATATTACCTCCGGATTGCTCAAATAAATGCATTTAGCAAAATTATAAGCGGGTTCGCATTTTTCTCCAGTAACTGAAAGCGATTATTCATTTAGTTTTCATGTTTTGTTCAAGTAGATTATTATTAAAGTTGCATTTTTCAATCAGTTTTTTATTCATTTTTCATCATCATTACAATAGAATTGATATGAGATTTATTTCACAAAAATGAGAAACAAATTCATATAAACCAATTCCAAAGACAATTCTTTTTCGAGATAGATATAATTAAGATACAGTTAGCTTCATTATCATATGTATCGAAAACCAAAATTATTGTTTCTTATAGTTTTCAAATGTTTCTTGTGGACATTAATTGTTAATTTTGAGAAATCTCTTAATTACGATTTATTGTGAAATATGATGATTATTTTCTCAAAAATAACAAAAGTAAATATTCCCCAAAAATGAATGAAGGCCTTTTCGGATCTTTATCTGTACTGAAGAGTCTAACTATAATAAGTTCCCACTGAATTTCGTTTTTGGACAGTGTTCATGTTTTGTCCGTAAAAAAGTCGTATAAGCTTCTCTGTTTTTTTAACACCCAGTATAGGAAATTATTTTAATGGGTCCGATTTTTGAAATCGAATTTTCGCATATCTTTACGTTTCATGGTTAGGACAAAGCGTTAACACCAATTTGAAGAGAAGTATGTGTGTGTGTAGATCGATATCGCGCGAACAAAAATTGATATCGACTTTGTTGAGGTGTCTATCGAAGCGTATTAACAGAAATATGAGCCGAAAAGAATTTATAACATTCAGTCGAGTCGTTTAGAGTTTTTTTATTATACTTGGAAGTTATTCGTTTAGGCTTTAAGGGTCCACTTAAGTGTTAAACTTTGATACTTCATAGCTCTACCGAAAAGGGAAAATTATCCTAAATTCTATTCAAAATTTAGAGACTTCAAACTCTAAAATGAATATAGGGAATATTTTCACAATGCTATAATTATTTGAGTAAGTAAAATTTCGATACAAATTTTTGTTGCGTGTGTCTATTTGTAGCCTACTTTTTCGTCGCACGAGAGCTCTCGAACTAGTTCCAATAACTTTGGAACTTTCACTGCTATTTTCAAATGCTAAACTTATATTAGTGTCTTTTTGATGCAACAAAGATGAGTTATTACAACAACAAAAACTTGCGCACTTTAAAATTGGATTTTACCTTTATTTATACACTCATCCATTGATTTTCTCGTTGACTCTTGATATTTTTTTGGTAATGTTGGTATCTGTTGTTCGACTGCGCCCATATCTAATTTTCCACTTTTAATCTTAAAAATAAAATTCGATTTAATGATTTTTTTCGAATGAGTTTTTATACTTTGGTACTTACAATTTTCATCGTTTCCAAAATACAATTCATATAACACTGAAAAAATTTAAAACAAGTTGAAATATTAGAGTCCCGTTTTTTTATTGATATAGTATAAGATAGTTATCACAAGACGTCATCAATTTACATCTTCATAGTAAATATTTGTCGCAAGAATGAAACTATAGTATGTAGTTCAATACACGTTCGACTTCATAGTCAAACAGGGCCTTTTTTCGCAAATTCTTATTCTCTGCCACAAAAAAGCCTCGATAGTCGTCACCTTTTTTAGGTATTTTCATGCTCAAAAGTTTCCACGTAGAGTATTTTTAATCAGGAAATTCTCAAAATAATGTTGCTGCTTTTTAGTATGCTATTTGGATTCCTAAGGGAAGTGTAAACCACGTTTTGCAAGCCAAAAAAAAAGTCGTGCTATATATTTTCGGACTTTTTCACCTATTACGCAGATAGAATTTTTTTGTTTACAAAACGTAGTTTAACACTCCTCCTAAGAGGAAAATATAACATAAAAAAAACGCAGCGTTGCATCGCTCTTCTACCGCCAATTATACTAGTTTTGGAAAATTGTGAAAATTTTTCAAAGCATTTTCTATTAAAATTTTTTTTTGTTTATTTAAAAAATTTCAAAATGTTTATTAGTTGAAGCTAGCTACAAATTTTCAATTCTCTATCTTTCATTCTTATGTTGAAAATGGATACCAAAGTTTGATCTAATTTGCCCCCTCACGTTTCAAACAAAAGTTGTTTATTTTTTTATAAGGAACATTTTTTTACATTTAAACTTTTGTTCTACATCTAACGCAAATAAAACTCAAAATTTTAACATTTTTGAAAACAAAGCTCATAGTTTTTGAATTGAACTGTAAAAACTGAAAAAAAAACCCGAAAATCTTCCAGTTTTTCACGGATTGCGCAGCTTGCACAACTTTTTTCTTCCTTGCAAAATGTAGTTCACACTCCCCTAAGGGGTCCAAATATCATACCAAAAAACGACAACGACAAAAAGCGACGTGAGTTGTTTTTTTTTTTTTTTTTTGTAAAATTGAAACCTAGGAAACAAATTGATCAAACAAAAGCTGTTTTTCAGTTCCATTAAACAAAGTGATCCTTTTTTAAAATTAAAGACGTCTCCATATAAAAAAAAAACAAATACATTATTTTAATTTCTCCTAAAAATGAGTTAAATGATATTTTTGCGTTTTTCGATTTTCCATGCTGTTTTGCAAGTGAAAGGCTGAAACTTCTCCAAATATCATCTGTATAATCAAAAGACTTTTGGAACGAATTACCCTACTAAAATTTGTTCTATTGGAAGGGGACATCTTATTAACCTTGACTTGAGTGATTTTGAAAATCAACTCAAGTCCGTTAACGATGAGAGATACAGAAAAAGTTTTGTTAAAAATTTATTCTTTATAAAATAACAAACAATTTTTGTAGGAAACATTTTTTCGTCAGTCGTATAATTTCAATCGAATGCAAACATTTATCGCTATTAGTTTTTTCATTCGATTTCTACGGAATTTAATCAAGACACAAAAAGAATAACTTTAAGTTGTTAGTTTTTTTACAAAGACAATTGTCTGTCTTACTACGACCAAAAACTTAGAACATCACATAGACTATCATATAAGGTAAAGACCGATTTTATGCTTTCGATTTCTGCCTTTTGTATTAATTTTACCAAAAAAATTATTCCAAAAAAAGTTGTTTGCTATATTATGAAGAGTTACTTTCTTATTTAAAATTTTATTCCATCTCTTATCAATTCAGTGGCTCTCTTATCAACAATGGCCTTGTATCATATTCAGGGAAATTGGGAAAATCGAAAATTAAGATTAAAAAAAAAAGTTTTTCCAGACTTTTTTATTGTCCCGACAATGTCTTCTGTTTTCGAAATAACAAAACTTCGAATTAAAATCGTGTTTAGTATCCAAAGAATGCAATGAAAAGCGATAATTAATGCTTGTATAACTACCGGCACTTGGGCAAAGGTCTCCTAGTGAAATTAATGGCCGCTCTCTTGGGCGGACAGTGGAAGCAATAGGAGATAAAGAATAAGGAAATGGCTTAAGAACAGTTTTTTATAAGATAAACGAGAAATAATTAATTTATCGAGAAATTTGAGAAATTAAAAATAAAAAAATTACCATCATTTTTTTATCGTCATCAAAAACGCCTTTATGAAAATTGTCAATTTGTTCTAAAATAATAAGAAAAATTTTTTAAAAAACTACTACCAAAAAATTGATTCAATAAATTACCGTCAGTTACTTTAGTTTTTGGTTGACACATTTTTCTCATTAATTTGGCTGTTGAAGCCATTTGTGCTTCAGTTAACTAAAACAAATAAATTCAGTTAACAAAAACAAATAAGATGTTCGCACAATAACTCAGTAAACATATTTCGATTTTTTCACAAAATAGATACTCACTGCAAATGTATAATAAAGATTATTAACAATAATCAAACAGATTAAAAACATTGCTTTAGGTCGATCAGTCATTTTATAGATTATTTCGACACACTACACCTTTTCAAGACAATGGTTAGTACATTTGGAGATTTATCAACACTCAAATATATATAGCAAAAATAAAGGATGCTTAACGATATTTTATGCTGTAAGTAATAATTAATTACAAGGTTTTAAAAACTATCTTTATATTATGTTTTAATTCATTAAATTTAATAAATAGTTTGGACATTTAAAAAAATTATCTAAAAACTACTCCAAGCAAATTGGCAAATGGTTTGTATATCCTTTAAATTCTGAAACGAGCAATTTCCCAATATAAAGTTTTAGGTTTTTAATTATTAAAAAAGATATTCGGCATCCGTAATTTCAAAGCACAACAAACCGCGGGGGTATTATAAGGCCTTAATACAAAACATAAAAATTGGACGAAGAAACAAAGCATAAAACATTATCAAAGTTCGAAAAATTTGAACAGTAAGCCGGATTTGAAGGCAGTTTTTGGCATTTTATTCGTTAGGGCGTCAGAAAATTTTTTGAGCTATTCTGTTTTATAAGAAATTAAAAATATGCAATTAACATAATTAATATGCATTTTAGAATTGCATTTTAAATTGACCGTTAATATTAAATTCACAATTTGGTTAATGGTGATGAAAATGATTTCAAACTTGTTACATAGGGGTTTTTGTGATCGCTGAACATGAAAATTGTGGTAGGATTGGTCTCAGAGGTACCTGGTGCTCAGGGTAAATGGTTTCTCGTCGTATTGTGGAGTTTTCGGGAAATTTGTTATATAATCGATCCAAACTTGTTACACGAGGTTTTTTGAGGTCGCTGAATACGAATATCGTGACGGAATTATAGTTGTGTGTATTGTGTGGCCATTATTATTTTCTGAGCAGTATCTCTGTATACCTTAAGCCTTGTTGAGGATTTAATTGGCATCTTGTAGTTAAAGAATACTTGAACTACATATTTGAACTTGAACTACATATCTTGCAATTTAGTTTTTTTATTCGATATATATTTTTGATATACAATTACGTAGAGAAATTGCTCGTATCAGAATTTAAGTAACCAAATTTATAATTAGATAATTTGCTTGGGCTATAAGGTTTTATACAGCTTTTAAAAATCATGCACAATTATCATTCAAGAAAAATGATGATTATATGTAAATTTCATCAACATCATCCTATAAAGGTAGATTTTGTTGCTAACATACGATTATTAGGATTAATTGTCAATAATGATCGTGCAATGATAATTGTTCAGTACTTGTTATACCATGTATATGAAATATAACAAGGTATACTAAGTTTAGTTTGTAACGCTTAAAAATATTGATCCTAAGAACAAAATTTTGGTATAGGTGTTGGTAAAATCACCTAATTCGTCCAATTTCGGTTGTCTGTCGTCTATCTATCATCACGATTACTCAAAAACAAAATGAGATATCAAGCTGAAATTTTTACAGCGTGCTTAGGACGTAAAGAGTGGAGTCAAGTTCGTAAATGAGCAATATAGGTCAATTGGGTCTTTGGTCCGTAGGAGCCATCTTGTAAACCGTTAGAGATAGAACAAAAGTTTGAACGTAAAAAATGTTTCTTATAAAAAAATTAACAACTTTTGTAGGAAACATTTTTTAGTAAACGTCACTGTTTACCCGTTAGAGCGCAAATTATGTGCAAATTGTATACTATGATTATATGGGAATATCAGTTATATATGTATGACATGTTTGTATGTGTAATGTGACAGAGTAATCAACACTGTCTACACATGGTATTTCAACAATTAACTCAGTCAATTGTTTGTTTTCACTTGTTATACAATGTAATCATTTCAAAGGTATCCACCCTTAATAACTCTTGACATGATGTGATTATTGTTTTGAGTGAAAACTAGTCAATTTAGATATCGAGGGGAAAGTTCAAAAATGGTACCGGGAGAATTTTAAATTTCATCACTTCGCCACTAGCCACCCCAAATTTGATATTTCAAATGGCACCCCATACCTTGTTATACATCATTTTAAAGGGCATAAAATTTTCTATTCACCACGATAAAAAAAATGAAACCGATCGATTGGTTCTCAAGATAGACTACACAGAAGATGGATGGTATCCACTCTTAGGAACTCTTGATTATTGTTCTTAGTAAAAACACGTCGATTAGGTATCGACGGGAAAATTTCAAAAATGGTGCCTAGAAAATTTTAGGTTTCCTTTCTTCACCTCCACCCACCCAACTTTGAAATTTCAAATGGCACTTCCTACTTTGTGATACCTCATTTAAAAGTTCTCTCTTTAACAAAGATAAAAAAATTAAATCGATCGATTGCTTCTTAAGACAGACTACACAGAAGAAGGAGGATATGAAATCAATATTCTGGGTAGAATATTTTAAGAACCAATCGATCGATATCATTTTTTTAATCATGGATAAAGAGAAAAAGTAGGAAGTGCTATTTGAAAAAATGCATGGAAAACATATATTCAAAGGTTGCATCCCAATAACCTTAAAGAGAAAGGTGATGGATGCCTGTGTCCTACCAGTCCTAACGAAAGCCTCCCATATTTCGTCACTAACAAAAAAAGATTACATAAAACTCCGCTCATGTCAACGTGTACTAGAAAAAAGCATGCTAAACATCAAAAGATCTCAAAAAAATTCCATCTCGAGATATAAGATACAACACAAAAATTAAATACGTGACTTTACAAATTAAAAAGTTGAAGTGGCAATGGGCTGGACATGTATCGAGAATGGGAGGAGAGCGTTGGACTTTCAAGACCACTGTATGGACGCCGTATAATTGTAAAAGGGGAAGAGGGCGCCAAGCTAAACGATGGAGGGACGATATAGTAGAATTTGCAGGTGATCAATGGATGCGCGAACCAAAGACAGAAAAAATTGGCAACTATTAGGGGAGGCCTTTGCTCAGCCAGTGGGCTGACTATGGCTCTTATTATTATTATTATCATTATAAGTTATACAGGTAGAGCGCAAAAAAGGAACGTCGAAATTCTCTCGTCTTCAAGCCTTCGATATCATGCATATGTCTATTATTTTCGAGAAAATTTTTATGGTTCACTTTGAAGAATATATAGTAAAATAGATTATTGTGTAAAATTGTATGTGGGAGTAAGGAGTAATTAATTTTACAATTATTGATATTTTTAAATTTTATTTATATTTCTAATAATACTTATTATTTACAATTAAAAATTTATTACATATTAGTGACAATATTAAAAATCACAAATCGTTAATAACTATGACAAATTGCAGTGAGTAAAACACAACTTCGAATAGGATTTTTCGTAATGGTACGAAATGTAAAGCTTTTGTAATACAATTGCAATTCAAACCACAATTAAATTTCCATAATATGCATTTTTTTTTTTTTGCAAATATTTTTTATTAACTCAAGCAGTTTCATTATATTTATGACTAACAAGTTGCCGATTTCTAATGGGTATCGACTCCATTATGATTCCATTTAATTTCCACAAAAATTCTCAAGGTTTGTTATTTTTTATTTCAATAAATTTAACAATCAAAAATTTACAAAAATAATTATTTGACATAAATTTTCAATTTTTATTATTTTGTTTCTTTGATGTTAAAAATATATTTCGATAAAAAAAAACTGTTATTTAGCGCTAAAATCTTAATTGTAAAACCCAATAATATTTAATATTATTTCAATGAAAATTCGTCCCGCATTATGTAAAACGTACACTGCAATTTACTTCTTATCACTTGATTTTAAACTATAAAATAGAAAAACAAATTAATAATGTATGATTAAATGTAGCCAGTTGCTTGTGTTTATTTATCGCTGTTAGATTGATGACTTCCTACATCCAATAGAGAGCACATCAACAATTATTACCTGATTTTTGGTAATTTATATTAATAGAGGTCAGGATTTAAGCCTATTACGAATATAAATGCAGGGCTTCAGAAAATAAGACCTTTTTTATCAGACATTAAGATTTAAAAAAATTATATTTTTCACATTTTTTGAACAGTTTTGTTGTTCATTAACCTCAATGTAAAAGCTACTTATTTACTTCGGTTAATTTTCTCATACACATCATAATTTAAATCACATAAATATACTATTTTAAATCCAAAAAGATCTTTCTTATAATAAATTAACTTATCTAGAACCGATTTCTTATAATTAACGTCGTAGAGAGCGCGATGAAAACGACATCTGACGACAACATTAAATCATGCTCTAGGACGTTAGTTAATATGTGTTGGAAGCCTATTATTTATTAAAAAGTAGAATTTAATCAGCTGAAAAAAGTGAGTAGAATAAACACAATAACGAAAATAAATATTATCTGAACTATAAAATTGACAGATTTCATCTGCAAAAGACTGTTATTGGTAAATTTATTAAGTATAAAATGGAATTTATTTTAAGAAATTACTTATTAATTCTGAACGTGAGCATGATTTAACGAAATTTTGTCTGCATCGAGCGCTATGATCGACTCAGTTGATGGACCATATGGTGTGCTCTCTGCCATACCTAAAAAATCTATTCTTTTTAGATAATATTTCCATAGATTCTTTGAAAAAAAGAGCCTTGTAGAATATTCAAATATCTCGAATTTATGTTTATCATAATTCTATTCCCTAAAATATTTTCAAAATATTCGAGTCAACAATTCGAAATGTGAAAATATTTAATATTAATTTATATACATTATAAAATTATTTGCGTGAGGTATTCGAATATTCGAGATCTGTTTGAAGTTTCAACTAAAAACAATTTTAAAATTAATAATTTGTTCCAAAATTATTTTAAAAAATTGAATTTTAAACTTCTTTCCATGAGACCATCGCCCTTTGAGAATCAGGTGCTTCAGCGAATGGTCTTGATTTATCGTTAGCAACAAATTGATTTACTTGATAATCATTCATAATTTTGTATCCATAAACGTCTTTGCCCAATTGCTATAACAAACAAATAAAAACTAAGTTACAAAAATTGTAAAAAACAGGAATTTATTCGGCACCAGCCCAAAATTTAAGTTTACAAAGTATGGTTACACTTAAAAATTACGTTGGTTACCATAAATAAATTATTTTAGGTATTTAGTATTTTTGTCTATTTTTTTCGTTTTTAATCTTATTTCAAATTTATTCAAAAGCTATTGAAGAATATTTACCTGTGTTAAGGGTGATGTATTCGTCGTTAAAATTCCCAAAAACTGTTTTCGTTTTGCTAAACGTAACATTTCCGCTTCCATAGCTTGCATAAGCAAAACATTTTCTTGTGATGAAATTGTATCTTTTGTTGCCATCATAAAACAATGTAAAATAGAACCTTTTCCAGGTGGTAACAAATTATCCCTAATAATTAAAAAAAATTATTTTTATTCATTTAGCATAAAATTGTCATTATATAATACTATATAGAAATGTTGCATAATATCTATATTAAAAATATTGTCAAGCAAAACAAGATAACTATCATTACTAGAGAAATCCTTCTTAAGAGTATGCCCGAAAGCCTGATCCAGGAGGGGCGAGTTGGGCAACCGCTGAGAGCGGCAAAATGTGTTGCGGCAAATCCTTAAAATATGATATACAATAATCTCGATAATCGGGACTCAATAAGACCATATTTTAGCGAAATTGTACATATAATACATATACCCTATATACAGGGTGTTTTTTTTAAGATGCCATAAGCTTGAAACTCGAAAAATGAGTTATATCGATAAAAATGCTTCAAACGAATAGTGTTGGGTGTGTAGGCGCACATCTAACGCAGACATTAAACGTGACCTAGGTTATCAAGCGCATCTTACTCCATAATTGGTAACCGTAGAGTTTAGGCAAACACGGACTGAAAAGTTGTACCCAAAATTATTATTTCGTATAATTGTTTCTGCGAAATCTAGGTACTCTACGAAAAAAAATTTCCAATAAATCAAATAAAAGTGGTATGTTTTTCTATAAAGACCATTTTAGTTAAAATTGAATGAACAAACGCACAAACAGCTAGATTTTTGTTATCAATTACTGTCTAAACAATTCGCTTTACAAAAAATGTTTGCTTATTTATAAAGAATAACTTTCTAATTTAAATCGTTCATCGTTTTTCAGTTATGAATCAGAGTGAAATTTTAATTGAACCTGCAAACTAAGATCGAATTCGATGTAGGTATAAGATGTGTTCCTTTGAAACTAATATTTTTCGTTTGAAGGATTTTTCTCGACAAAATTTATTTTTATCGAGTTTATTTATCGAGTTTCAAGCATATGTAAACTTAAAAAAGACTCACTGTATATTGTATAAGTGTAAAGGGCGGCAAATATAATTTTTAGCCGGAGAGGTTAAATAGCTCGATCGGGCCCTGAGTATACCCGCTATTTATAGGATAATACTTTTAATACTTTTAGTCTATAGGTCTTATAAAGTAAGTGTTTGATTCTGTGGTGGTATTTTCAATTGATAAAACTTATAATGTTCGGTTAATATTTAAAAAAAAATTTTTTTTTAATTTTTGTGTGTGTAGATACAATAGTAGCTTTAGCCATAACAAATTACTGCCGCTTCTCAATAATTAGGCATCTTCGACCCAAGGAAAATAATATTTAAGATACATATTTTTAACAACAATAACTCACAAGGATGTGTAGTGTTAATACGAAAACTTGAATAAAATCTTACCTTACTGGTGCTTCAATGAATTCTAAAAATTCCAAAATAACAGCTATTCTCGAATTAATTTCTATTTCCGGTTCATCGTGTGCGTCGAAATTTAACGCTACACCAATTAATTCATCATTCTTATCACAGACAACAAAACTTAAATCTTTTTCAATTAGCGCATCCCATGCTTTATGAATTAATTTACCGTAATCATCGATTGATATATCCTGTTTAATCCATTGTTCTAAATCAGCTTTTTCATAAAAACTTGTGGCAATCATTTTGCAAACATCATTTTGGTGTTCGTTACGTAGCATTTTAAATTGATAATCATTGGGTATTTCATTTAAATTCGTATCATCACCATTATTTGACGTGTCTTTAACCATTTTGTATAAAATTTCATTCATATTAGCAGCACGAATAAAATCGGTTATGGCTTAAAAAAATTAAAAATTCAATATTTATAATCAATAATTACATTTATAACTATCATATTATAAAGACTTCCGAACTCTACTAACAATGCGTTCAGAATAATAATCGCTTCAATATTCGAGAGATCTCGATATAGCCGAAGGTTAGCATTGGGCAAAAAACGAATATGCTATCGATGAGGTTTCGTAAGACAAAGAAAATCTGCTTAAATATGATCGAATTATTCCTTTCTTTATTTTAATTACAGACGATTTCAGGTGCTATGGAAAATGAACAATTACCTTTTTTTAATTTATATAAGCTTTTAAGCTGTTAAGATTTTCTTTTAATAAAAAATGATTGGTTGGAAAATTTAAAAATATAATTTTTCTTACCGATTATATACCCTTGATCGCGCAACTTTGTAACTGTATAAATAGAATTCAACGAATTTCCGCCAAGTTGATAGAAATTTGATTTTAAATTTAATGTTAGACGTGTGGAATGGCCAATCACAGAACCAACAGTTTCAAATAATACTTTTGCTGCTTCCATTTTATCTTCAGGTACATCAGTATAATCAATATCTATTTGTATTTCATTATCACCATTATTGTTTGTATTTGCATACATTTTCAATAAAGTTTGTCGATCAGTCTTTCCATTTACTAATAAAGGTATATTTTCCAAAACAATTACCTATAAAAAAGTTTTGTTTTTAATTATTAATCAAATTCTTAATATCATATTAGAGGAGCATTTAGCTTTACTATTTGATAAAGTGGATACAAGTTTAAAATATAAATGATAATCATTATGAGTAGGAGGAACCAGCTTGGAATGAAAAAAATGCATTGGACTACTCAATTTGGGGAATACAAACTAATTTATACCAATTTCTAAAAAACATTCGCCACGAAGGAACCACGTAGTCTTAGTAAATTTTCTAAATTTAAACTGGGAACATATTTAAATTACCAAATTAGAAACTAAAGACAATACTTTGATTTTTTCCAACAACCAACAACACGCAACTACAATAGATAGGCACTATTATTTTCTACTTACACCGAGTGTAAATAACTTAAGCAAAAGAGATAAACCTCATAAATTATATAACTTTCATTGGCGTCAGCTTTGTTTAGTAGCGTAAGTTGTTAAAATTAGAACATAAATTGTTGAAATACCATGTATAGAGAGTGTTGATTACGTGTTCATTAGGCAAATTTACGCCATGTAAGTAAAGAAAGATAGCCAATCTTACACACAAAGTAATAAGAGTATCTTTCTTCTCACTTATTCAGTGAACATATTATATGCTATAAACAAACTCATACAATATATACAATAAATGTATAAGTACTTGATACAATACAATATATCCAATATACATACTATATAGTACCTAATTTGCGCCCTCACGGATAAACAGTGATGTTTACGAAAAAAATTTCAAACAAAAGTTTTTTTTTTTTTATAAAGAACGTTTTTTATATAAAACTTTGGCTCTATCTTTAACGGGTTACAATATGGGTCTTACGGATCCAAGAACTAATTGGCCTAAGTTACTCATTTCCGATCTTAACCTACTTTTTACGGTCCTAAGCACGCTATAAAAATTTCAGCTTGATATATCTTTTCTTTTTTGAATTATCGTGTCCACAGAAGGACAGACGGACAACCGAAAATTGACTAATTAGATGATTTTATGAACACCTATACCAAAATTTTGTTCGTAGCATCAATATTTTTAAGCGTTAAAAACTTGGGATTAAACTTAGTATACCTAGATATATTTCATATATACATGGTATAACAAATCTCTTCAAAGCCCCCTCCTTCCATATTTCTGCCTCGCTTTTTCTATTGGTAAACTTAACCCTTCAAGTATTAAAAGCATTTCAAGTTTCATTCTGATTGGACAAACCTTGTGGCTTTCAATGTTATAATCCGACAGCTTTATCGAAACAAAACTATTTTCAACTAATTCGATTTTTTAATTAATTTTTTGGTGAACTCAGCATGGAATATTGAACATAAATTAAATATCTATCAATAATTCAAGACCTAACTACTATATTTAGTATAGAATTATTAAACATGGGCTAAATTTTATTTTAAATTGAGATTATATTGCTTATACAAAAATAAAATAAAATAAAATAATTCTTTACCTGTGGAATCATGTAAGATGTTAATTTTTGTTGTAAATAATCTTCAATTTTTAATCCAGTAATATGTTGTGCATCCTTCTGTAGTGTAACAAATGCTACAAGTGCCTGATCAATTTCACCAGGTTTATAACATAAACAAACAGCTTTTTCTACGTATGGTGTAGCAGCTACAGCTTTTTCTACTTCAGCTAAATCAACACGATGTCCACGTACTTTTACTTGTGAATCAGTACGTCCTTCATATTGTAAAACGCCCTTTACAATTCGTGCATAATCCCCAGTTTTATATAACCGACAATGTGCTATAAAATAAAATATATGTTGAAGTAGGTATAAATATTGAAATTTTTCTGGATTTGTTATCTCTTTAATAGTGGGATAAAATATATCAAACTAGCTGTGAACTACCCGCTTTGCTGGGAAACATCCCCACTTGCACCCCTCCCTCCACATTTCCTTGCGTGGGATAACAGTTTTGTAATGTACACGTCATGCTCTTTTATTTGATACCCCACTTAGGTATATTTGTAAATATTCGATAATTCCTTCCCACTTTCTCGCTACACCTTTCTACCCTCCGAAGGTTAAAAGTAGATAAAAACAATAGATCTTTGAAGCTGGTTGTATATCGTGTCAATATTTGAGCTTAATCGATGCACAACTATTTTAGTTTTTGAAGCATATCCTTTTCAACCCCTATTTCAACCCCTTACTCTACTATAATATAGATGTATTATACATAAAAACCTTCCTCTTGAATCACTCTATCTATTAAAAACCGCATCAAAATCCGTTGCGTAGTTTCAAAGATTTAAGCATACAAAGGGACATAGGGACAGAGAAAGCGACTTTGTTTTATACTATGTATATGTTATATGTATGTATATTGATAACGGAATAGTAAAATAATGAAATTGTACCTAATTGCAATTTTTCATGAAATGAAACTTTAATAGGACCGTTTTGGGGTTTTTTTCGGAACGGATGGTACGGAAGTTATTCCTTAGCCTATAAATTTAACTTTTTTTAGTTATATTGATGATGCCATACTAATTTATCAAAATTTTATGGATAACACATAATTAAATTAATCGTCTTCCTGAAATTCGCAAAAATAGTTTTTACGAGGTGGTAAAACGCTAGTGGTAAAAATAGGCACAAACATTTTTGGCAACAAAAAGATGAATTATGAACATAACAATCATAAGTGTTCATAATTCATCTTTAAATCCCATCTGAATTATTGGAGTAGGTTTTACATTTCAGATAAAAGCAATAGAATACTAAGCAAGATATGTGACTAATAATCATAATTAATCATTAATTAGTCAAGTGATTAATTAAATAATTAATAATCGTTCGACTTCGTTCCATTCTATTTTTAGTTAGAAGTGCATCTTCATCTGTTATTTTTAAAAAGGCAGTTTCACTCAAACAGATGCGAATTTATTTTTACAAATTATATTTAGGTATATTTTTAATTAAAATAACTAGACGATAACAATTTTCGAAGATTAAAGAATTTGCCAACAAACAATTTTATTTCAATTTTAGTTTTAATAAATGAGTTTGCGAACAATATCTCCCTTTTTTACATTCAAATAAGTCGTTTTTAGGGAATAGTTTCTATTTCATGCAATTGGTAATTTAAACTTACCAATATCCAAAACTAGTGAATTATTAATAAATTTATCAGGATCACGTCCATTAACGTATCCAGCAGCAACATTAAACCCAGATACATATAATTCACCAACATTACCAGTTGACACCGGTTTCATTTCGTTATCTAATAAATAGACAATCGTATTATCCAAAGGTATACCAATTGGAACTTTATCAAATCCTTGTAATTCACTAGCATCGGTCACAGTGTGATAAGTAACATCACCCATAATTTCTGTACTGCCATAAAAGTTACATAATACTCGTTGACCTTTGAAATATTTGAAAAATTCTTCAGCCAATTGTACAGGTAATGATTCACCAGAACATATCCAAATTTTTAATGATTTCAATGGATTCACTTGTTTTTCTAAGCTTAAATATAGAATTAATGATCGGAGCAATGATGGTACCAATACCAATCGTTCAATCTGTAATTGAAAAATTTCATTAGCGTACAGTTGGAAAGTATAGAATTTTTAAGGTATGTTGCAAGAACCAGTAGGTTTCCACAACTGGCTTTAAAAAATTCTTAATCGATATCGAAAGTAAAAAGAATGGAGCCAATCATAACACCGCACTTAAGCGTTAAGCAAAATAAATTTTGCCACAAAGAAGCTGTGTTTAATATAATTGTCTACGAATTATGACTGAGCCAGTTCATAGAATTCAATAATAGCCTTTATATCGACAAGCCATCTGGAGATTACATGCAGAATAAATTACATAGGACCGATATCAAACCACTTTTTTATGAGTGGTGAAGTCCGCGGAGGACTATCGTCTATGTAACTTTTGAGAAGTAATATTTCCAATGCCGATAAGTATACGGTGGAAGATAGAAACATTGAGACCTTGATTACGCGATATGGTATTTGCTATCTTTCTTACCGTTTCGCTAACACGTAAACCCCTTTGTCAGCCCTAGAGATCGAGAGTGCAAAAACATGCGAATCAAATTAAGAAATCATACATTTACGGCAGTAAATTACAAACTCATTAAAAAATCGTTAGCTTAAATACTTTAGATTAATTAAGACTAAAACCGGGGGTAGCCAAAACGACGTTACTAACAGAATTAACAAACCTAAGAGCTATGTTTAAATATCTGCAAGAACTTACAATGGATGAGTACATCTATGGTCGGGATTTGAATACCAATGTACTATCAATTCTGCTATATGGTTTCGAACTATGGCTGATAACGAAATCTTTGACTTTTGAGATCGGCGAGTCGTAACGTAAAGATCGTACAGATCTTAGGAAGTGGCCTCGAATAAATCCGGTGGAAGTTTTAATTAGGAGTTGTAAGTAGAGATGGCTGGTGGACTCTCTTATACACGCCTACAACATTCCGAAAGTAGCAGTTAGATGTAACCTGCAAAAAGCCAGGAAAAGAGGCCGGCCTGTAACAATCTGGAAACGTTCACTGGAGTCTGAAGAAAAAAGACAGACCTGTCATGAAAACAACTAAAAAAGGCACCGACAACTGAGAACGGTGACGGAGTATAATAAACTCCGTATACTCCCTATCTATGGGATGGAAAGAATCCCTTAAGAGCTGAAAAGTAACGAAAACTATTTCTATAGCCATTCAGTAATAATGCTTACTTTTTTATAAATATTAACTATTTTATGTTAAAAAATCGAAGAAATACGTTTCGTAAATATTGACGTAAAATTTAACATTTTGTTAAGGAATAAATAAATTATTTTTTAAGAAATAAACAATCTCACCTGGTATCGTTCCATAAGTGCAACAAGTTTTACTGGATCTTTGGTAATGTATTTTGGAACAACAACAATAGTTAGTCCATTTAATAAAGGACCCCAAATTTCACACACTGAATCAACGAATGTTAAAGCTGTTTTGAAAATGCAATATTTTTCTGTATAAGAATATGGAAATTTGTGCCATTGCCATTGTAAACGATTTAACATTATTGAAAATGGTAATCGGACACCTAAAAAAAAAATAATAATTACGTTTTTGGGTATAATATAAAATATCTATTCTTTTGGAACTACAATTGTATAATTTCAAGTTCAAATATTCCAGAATTAAAAGTAAAAAGGTTACTTGTATTGCAAATATGTATTAACCGCTTATTAAATTATAACTAACAAATAATTATTTAAGAGCTAATTAAAAATTCATTAAAAATCTATATCAAAAGATAAATTCTATTGGTAATGAAACATAATACAAAGGCATCTGTAAGACTGGGATAATTTTTTTGATATGTTAAATACAGTGGCGGATTTGCCGCCACTAAAATTGTGCCGTCCTAGGCCTGGGCCTCACGTGCCTAATCCTAAATCCAACATTGATTAAAATGTTAGAATTAAAATTTACCTTTGGGAACTCCAGTACTTCCAGATGTATATAAAACAATGCCAAGATCATCTTTTTCATGATGAAATTGTTCGTTTTCATGTAAATTCGATCCATGATTTTTTTCACATTTATTGCATAGATCGTCGTAGTTTAATGAAAATGCATTCTCAAAAGCAGATTGATCTGAAAAAATAAAAGTTGCAAATAAAAAAGATTAATTAATGTAATATGCAAAAATTTTCCACATCCAACCTGGACTTGAACTTTATGCCCTTCGCTGTCTGAGCTTATACGTTTATGCTATGGATGTTCATCATAATACATATATTCAAAAGGGTTAATTTCTTCATACTTTTTAGGAGTAAGTGATTTTTGGTAGCACATGCATACCGGAACATAACAAATTTATACATTATTGTCTTTGTGTATGAAAATGAATTCATATTTTAACTACTAAAATATGAATTAACTATAAATAATCTTTAGTGAAGTTTTATGTCGGATTAAATATTTTGACAAACAAGTCCAAGTAACAAAATTGTATACATCCAAATTACCACGAACCTCACTGGGTTACTATCAAGCTGTACATTCAAGATATGAAGGATATCAAAGACTCAGGATATTTATTCACTTTGAATATTCAACCAGAAAAAAGGGATCTTTCAATAATATTTCACAACTAAACATATTAAATTTAAATGATTGTTTCTCTATGGTTAAACAATCAAGAATGATATATAATGAATTCAGATTTGAACACAAAAGATAATAATCAATAAAAAAAAATTATCTTTCATAATATTTTTTAAAATAAATAAATACCACGATACTCGAAATAAAAATTGTTCATAGTATTTATACTAAATCTTACCTATATCTGGTGTATTATCGTAAATCACTAATACTGGTTTGGATTCATTCAAAATGTGTTCGATACGATTTTTTGGAAATGTTGGGTCTAATGGTAAATACGAACAGCCAGCTTTCCATATTGCCAATAATGTAATAATTAATTTATCAGATGGTGACATGCAGACCGAAACAATATAATCACCATCGCCGTTTGATTTGCCACCAACACTTGCGACACATTCAACAATACCACGGGCTAATTGATTTGATAAATAATTTAATTGTTTGTATGTGATGTTGGTATTGTTTCTTTGGGAATCATCTGAAAATAGATTTTTATTTTTTAGTACAATAGTTTTAAATTTAATAAGAATGAAAGCTTTCAAAAAAGAAAATCAATGGATGGGGATAAAAGGCCATATAATGAACTCTCAAACTCAAAATTAAAACTTTTTTTTTATCTTGGCAATAAATTTTTTTGATTTATTTCTGCCATGAAGGTACGACTCTGTTTAGATGTATTTCTAATCTTGGTTGGGTGACAGATGGATGATTCCAATCTATCCATTCGTAGCAGTACCAAAATCAAGATGACTTTTGCCACTGCGATTGTTCATTGAAGCAAAAAAAAAAGGTTTTTTAGTATTTTATGCAACCAAAACAGTAACAATATTAAAAATTATCTAAATAAGAATTTATATGAAGAAAACAAGAAAATTATAGGATGGTTGTTTTGATTTGAATTTACGAAAATCGAAATTATTTCCAATAAATATCTCGTAATGTTTTGTATACACAACAAATCAACAAAATGAATTATGAATGTTGGATACGTAAAAAATTATTGTACATGTGTTCAAGTCATTAATGTCACAGATAATAAGTATTCGAAATTGATTCCAGGGAACTTTATTCGACTCCAAAATATTCATTGGTGCCGAATCGTCTACGTATTTCTCTAAGAATTATATCTTACTAATAATGATTGCGGAAGTTTCTGAGGATGTATGAATGTATGGATGTGGGGATGTATGGGGATCTGTGGTTGTACTAGATGAGTTTTGATGAAATTTTAAGGTATTATAGCTTTTACATCAGAATAGGACATAACGTTGGATACCTAACGTTGGCCAGAAATATAACGATAAATCAAACCACTTTTTTTACAATACGAAGATATTATTCAACCATTATACTTATACATTTTAAATTAATGCTCATACTATATTAATAGTGTATCCAGTTTCGTGACCGAAGGCCGAAGTCAGGCCGATGGCCGTCTAATTGTCCCAGAGATGAAAGTAAACGTCGTGTTTAATGGTCGTACCACGTGGGGGAAGTTGGCTGGGAAGAAGGAGAGCCTGTAGTGGATTTTTAAAGTTGGAATAGTCTAATTTGAAAGTGTTATACAGAAGGACAAGCACGAAGGAAGTGAAAGCTATAACGCTGTTGATTTTGTTTTTTAGTTTTAAATTGCCCAGCGAAGCGGATGTATAACTGCTAGTAATTTATTATTCCTTGACTTAAAGTCAATAAATTGCATGTTATTCACTTTTTTCATTTTATTATTTTTCTTTTGCAATCAGATATCCACAGGACAAATTCTTTTTACACGCAAATATTTTACCTTCAAATGTAACTGCTACAGTTTCGGGGCATACTTCATCAGCAACTTTTTCAAAAATACGATATAACTGTTGGCTTGTAAAAGGTCGATTTTCACCTTTTAAAATGGAATAATATTGTAACGACCCCATTTATAATTTGTAACGAAAAAATCTGAAACAAAAAAATTCCGAATTATTATAATTGATACTCGAAAAATAAGAAAAAATATTCTGAATTCAAACCTAAGAAGCATTGGTTTTGGTATTTACTTGAAATAATAATATCAGTCAGTTCATTTGGCAAATCAAAATATTAAATCGATTTAAAAAAAAAAAAATAATATTCACTACCTAGGTAAATTTCGGAGACTAATTTGTGTATTAGTTAGATGCATTATTTGTTTATAAATATACATATAAAAATGTAATTAAAATAGTGATGAAGCTAAATAAACTTAATTTCCAATATTAATTTCAGTATACATATTATTATTTTTAACTAAATCAGCTCTAAACTTAATACTAATTTAGTACTTGGTAAATTTTCAACATTTCTTTTCCGTGAAATAATTTTATAAGATATGTGTTTCCTGATTTATGATAAATTGAACACATGAAAAATCGTGACAGAATTGAAATTCCACACATGCGGAAGTTTGCAAAATATCGGTGGAGCCAGCAAATAACAAATATGTGATTGGGTTTCCCCCATATAAATAAATAATTAATATAGGTAGGTACGCACCTCCCAAATTTTTTTCAAAATAAATAATTTTACTTTTATTGCAAGTGTTTACAGACTGGTTCAATAGTGTCCAGTGAAAGCAAAACAGTTTATACCTATGGTTTACATTTATATTTTTATTTTGACATATACAGGATGAGTCGTGAGGAATGCACCGAACTCCAGGAGTATCTTCTACATACGAAATTAATGTTAAAATATCCCAAATGTTATCCGATTTTAAGTTTTTTTTCTTCGATTAAATCAAAAACATGTTCCACAAAGATGAGCTCCAAACCATAAGAATTTTTTTTCGGTGGGATAAGTCAGTTTCGTAAAAGAGATGGTAACTGACAAAAATATAGGATTTGTTAGATCACCTTAAGATGTCGTCCACTGGCTCTGATATCAAATACAAATTTAAGATAAACTTTTTTTTAAATAATCTATTTGCAGTAGACTAACAGAGTCATAACATAAGAAAGCAAAGGTGCATACGATATTATTGTTCTCCGTTCTTAAAAATTAATAAAATAAAATAATTCTGAACTTCTTATTTTACAACAATAGGAAATATTAATAACAAAATATGAAAATATCGTAAAAGTGAAATTAAAATTAAATTGACCAAGAAATACGGATGATATATGATTATACAGGGAGATCGGACATAGTATTTGATGTAATAAGTACACTAAGTTTGCCATAAGAATTCATATTAAGTTCCGTTTTGTCAGAAAGAGATACAAACAAATCGAAAAAGAAATTTTCTCTGCTGTTTGTTACATGATTGAACTTTTATTAAAGCAAAAATAAAAAAAAAATAAAAAATCACGATTACTCCCTATTGAGTTATTGAATAGTATATTTTTAAGATCAAGTATACTTATTTATAATCAGAAAATTTTTATAATATTTAATCAATGATTGATTTGTTAATAACTTTATTTGTTAATAGCAAAATATTTTGTTAATTACTTCCGATATAATAATATTTCTTTTATAATAATCACTGCTTGATTTCTAGAAATACAAGCAGGTAGCAGAACTGAATGTATGAACCAAGTACAAAAAAAAAGTATTGAAGTAATAAAAAGACACAATTTTAGAGGTTTCAGTTGTCATCTTTCAAGACTGTCCAAAACAAAATATAATTTTTCTTTCCCTAAAAACAGATACCGAAACGCCGTTTCGACACGCTCCGCTTGAAATGAACCCTGATAATTATATTGACGTACATGACTTTGTCGTAAAAGCGATTTAATCTGGCTGCCACAAATCACAATGAATCAATCCACGGCTCCAATTTAAGCCTAATAAATTTTTTTTTTTTACAATATAGTTTTTTTTAAGTCTAATTGGCACAAATCATTTCCTTACGGATTTGCTTCAATGTGACCATCCTAGACTTTTTTGGATAAAAGGTACAGATATTTTAAATAATTTAGATTTATATATTTTAGATTTGATAATTGTCAGGACGCAAAGGCTTAGACAAATTAAAGATAATTAAGAAATAACGTTTTTGGAGTTTTGTAATTTTACAAATGTTCTGTATAAATTATACATTACTATGTAATATTACAAAAATTATTGTAATTATTCTAAAATGTTTTGAAATTTTGCAAATATAGCCACTGTATAAATTACACATGATTTATAATTTTAGCAAAATAAACTTTTATTAGGATAAAAAACCGTATTAAATAAGATTGGAATTCTACCATAAAATTCTATAGCTGTTTAATCAACGGCGTAATGATTGCATAATCTATCAATTGATAGATACGATCAATGCACATATACACCTCGAATTATTAATAGTATCTTAGTTGTTACATTTCTTTCGATATTTTCAGTTTTTTTGTAGGGATTAACTTACCGCAATCAAAAAAACAAATACTTAGATAAACAGTAAACTCATAGGTATTGTTTTGCATTTCTATTGCAATGAAAAAACACAAAGATGATTGTGCTTTGTGTATTTTCTAAATAATTAAAATAGAACAAGTTTTTTGTAATAGAGGATTCTATTTTAATCACAGTGAGTGTGAATATAGAACTACCGTTCGCTTTTTGTAATTATTTGCAGAATTTAAACTTCCTTTATTTACATTATAATAATTGCCCAATTAAATTGTCATTTATAAAACCCTGAAAGTAAAAATAAGGAAATCTGTTAGTGGGTGAATGATTTTATATCCGTTATACTTTAAGATAGCACATTTAAAGTAGGTATTCTATCTTGCATCCTTGAAATTAAATTATAAATGGGAGAAAATATTTATGCTAAAAAAAATTCAGGCAATTTTTAAAATTTTTCTCTCCGTAAGAACCATCCTCGTACTTCAAGGAATGTTATAAAAAAAGAATTAGCGAAATCGGTTTTGCTGCTCTCGAGATGTGTTACGCTTAGCAACACATTCAGCGATTCATTTTTATATTATAGATATACTAGGATTAACAGTAACAGATTTTACATAACTTTTCAAATTTTTTAACAATAAAACTAGTTTTTACATAACTTTCAGTCGAGTTAAATCTGTCATCCCTCCTAGTCTACAAAGCAAAAAAATTCCTTTCAGAAATAAGTTACGTGTTAAGGAATGTATAGGTTAAGTGTAAAAAATTATTACCCTGTAATAACTATTATAACGACACCTCTCTAAGTTTTTCATCAAATTTTCGAGTGTTCACAAGTAGAAAATGATACTGCTACATCACAGTGTTACCTTTTCTAGTACTTACACTGATTATAACAGTTCTGTACACAGTTACAGAATTTTTTCGACGAGACGAATTGAAAGGAAACTAAACTAGAAATTACATGTTACGTTAAACACGTTAAAAGGATCTGCAATCCTCCCACCCTACTAGCCAAAACCCAATAGGGAATTCTGATACTTACACATTGTCCTGATGAAAATTACCTAGTCGATATTTTTAAAAATAAGTCAAGTGTTTTCACGATCTCCGCTCCGCATCTGATGATACGGATACGGACGACTTAAACACCTTGTATAAACTAAATTTGATTTCCGTGTAATTAGTATAATATTGTTAAAAAATTAGTGTATGTATTATTTTAGAATTAGACATGTTAATTATCTTTTAATAAAAGATCACTATCAATTTAATGTTATCTAAAATTAAAACAAAGATAAACGGAAACACTATATGGTTGCAGATTACGGTCAAGTATTTTTTATTTATGTAACTTTTAAGATGATTTATGCAATTAAAAAATTCATAGATTATTACATTACTTTATTTTGATTATTACTTGCGCTTTATTTTATTTCCAGTTCATGAGGCTATTTTAAAAATTTACAAAACTTCCAAGCAAACCCAATAGATTACTATAGTCTATAATCCCATTCCCTTTTTCGCAAGTGATTACTTACCTAATATTTTTTCAGTTCGAAAAATCAAAAAGTAACTAGACTTGTGAAAAAGGATCTGAGAGTGTAAACTATTACTGATCACAATAAATGGCTAGCAGAATATGGGTTTCCATGCCCGCTGTGCTTAGGTCATATTTTTATTTATTTATGCGATCATAATCGCTGTGTATCAGTCAATGAAAATTAAGGTTGAAAAACTGTTGCTCTTAATATTTGTGAGATGTGGTTTTAAGATGATGCGATATTATACGTAAGATGTTAAAAAATTATTCAAGTAAAGTTTTTCAAGCAAAACTACATTAACGCATTTCCATAGCACTATTAAGGCTTTACTGCTAGAATCAGCCAAGAGGATCCCAGCAAAATGTTCCCGGTGCCATTACCGTGCAATGAATAAGGTACCTATTATTATTCTTTTAAATAAATATTGACCGGCGCTTTAGTTTAACCTATATATCTCAAATTGAGATGTTTATTATAAAACCTAATAGCCGGGTGACCATTTTTTAACGCTCCATTCTTTTTTTTCGTAGGGTTTCCGTTGACCACCGATACTGTGCTTAAGTTTATATTTTCGTGGAAAATATAACTAAAAAAAAAAAACAAATTATAGTAAAATTAATTAACATTCTTACAACATTAAATTTATAACTATTGAGATGGTCATGGTTTTATTACATCAACCAATTTAATTTTTTTTTTTTTTAAATGAATACAATTTACATATTAATTAATCACATTAAAACAAAACTATGCAGTGTTTTTAATCAATCAACAAGATCTAGGCACTTGCAAATTACTTGCATTAAAGTTTATTATTTTTTATTGACATGCAAACGAAATTTCCTTCAAAATAAATTATTATCGTTGTATAGGTGCTAGAATTATCGGTAGCCTAAGCATGTAGATCAGACTTTAAATTTAAACGGATGATCAAATTTATAAGAAGTTAGAACCTAAAAAAATCGAATGTTGGTTGGTTTCACACGTGTCGCAAAACATTTAAAAAAAGAAGTAGTAAAATATCAGCTATTAATTTTTTTTGAAACTTATTCTCAAAAAGTGCAAGATTTCCTCTGTTTTTCCCATCGACTCCATGACGCTTCCCCTTATAATGCTGGAATTACAAAATGAGTAAGCTCACTACTTTCCTTCAATCACTTTTTTTACCGTTTTTCTAGAAATTATTATTTTCAATAGTTTGTTATTATATTATGTATTTCACAAACAAAATTAATTATCTAGCTAGACTTAATTAAAATTCATCTTCACACTTTTAAAGTAATAAAGGAAATAACAATAACAGCTAATTATACATAAATTAATTAATTATTAATTATTATTTCATGGAGTCAATTGAATATAAACAATTAATTGTAACCAATTTTTTGAATAATTATTTCACTAATAAATTATTAATAAAACATTATTTTACCAATTAATTATTATTATTGATATGACGTGATTAATGATTGATTGATTGGTAATCAGGATATAAGAAAATATGAAAACGTGTAATTATATTAATTTTTTTTTTTTTTTTTTTGTAATAACTTATAATAACTTAAAATATTGCTGTTTCATAACATCAATGGGTGCGTTTAGCAGAAAAAAGCGCTAGAAAGCTCTTGTAAGCAAAATGGCGATTGTTAAGCGGTAAGAACTTTTGTGAAATAGTAAATAGCTATATTCCTCTAGGACGCTAAGTTAGCTTTAACCGGGGAACCTAACCTAATTTAGATATATGTTTGTAAATTATTCATATTAAAAAATTACCAATAAAATTACCAATAAAATGGCGGATTGTGTTAGCGCAACTGAAGTTAACAAACATGTCCTGGCCGAAAACTGTACAGTTTGTTTTTCAGCGCTAGTAAGCGCTCTCAAGCGCTTTTTTCTGCCAAACGCACCCAATGACAATTTTCACGGTTATACAATAGATAGTATCTTAGTGCCAATCTATAAATTCCAAAACTTGTACTCATTTTCAGAGGGAATAGTTAAATATTTTTATATATATAATAGTTACTTATGTATATATATATGAAATATATCAAGGTATATTAAGTTTAGTCCCAAGTTTTTAACGCTTAAAAATATTGATGTTACCAAAAAAATTTTGATATAGGTTTTCAAAAAATCAACTAATTACTCCATTTCCGGCTGTCCGTCTGCCCGCCTGTTCGTCTGTCTTCGAGCACGATAACTCAAAACCGAAAAGATATATCAAGCAAAAATTTTTCTGGCGTTTTCAGGGCGTAAAAAATCTTGTAAACCGTTAGAGATGGAACAGAAGTTTAAATATTAAAAATGTTTCTTATTAAAAAAACTACTTTTGTTTGAAACATTTTTTCGTAAGCACCACTGTCTACCCGTGAGGGCGCAAATCAGCTTAGAAACATTATATAACATGTAAATACAGGTAAATACCTATTGTTTATATTTTAAAATAGGTTACATACATTATGTATGTGTTTGTTTGTTTATCTTTACTTACATGACGTAAAAAACAAACGAAAGCGTAATTAACACTGTCTATGCATGCTATTTCAACAATTAACTCAGTAATTGTTTTTTTTCACTTCTATATATTATCTTCGTAGTCAAACAAGGGAAAACTCGTTTTTTTATCCGATTTGTCTTAATCTTGTGAGTGATACTAAATACCTCGCCATGAATATAATATAGCAATTACTAGAAGCAATATTGTGAAAAAAAGTGGGGTATCGTTGAATTGGTATTTGAAAGTCCTTACTGTTTAAAATAAAATAGTAAATTTAAAAAATCTAAAAACCCGTTGGCGGCTAGACAGAAAGAAACTGTAGTCTACATAGCGACTTTAACCAGTCGAGGTCTATTATTGGGAATATTTGAATTTAGATTTTTATGGGCCCCGACTTTTTAAAGTCGCTATGTATAAAGACTACTAGGCTACTAGTTTTCTTTTCGGTCGCGATCAGGTTTTCTTGATTTTCTAAATTTACTTTTTCTATTTTTAAATATTTTTCAAATATATTCGACATCTAACAAGAATCTACAAAAAAAATATCGTTTTTTGTGACAAATAACTTTTTATGTCTCATAGATATCTTATAGATGTCTCATACATTATCTCCAAAGTCAAGCGTATCTCAAGATCTACAACACTTCACCCTAAAATTATTTGGTCGTATTTAAGAGTTGAAAGAAGGCAAGGAAAGACAAATGGAAATATTCCATATTTACTCCAATTCTCTTGCATAGTTAATAAAGTACCTAGCTTCCAGCTTTATTGTAAAATTTCCTTTAATTGCACTACCTAAGCATTGTTTTAGAACACATTCCTTATATTTTCCACTTGCGCAAACATTATACTTAAAAAAAAATTGTTAAAGATATTTATAAAGACCGTCAACATAATTACATTCTACTTTAAAAAAAAAATAGTATAATAAGATTGTTTTCGAATTATTCTAATTATTTTACTATTTTAATCCTTGGAAAATCATCTATCCGTGGAAAATCATATGATAAATATTAATTGCATTTTTTTCTTTTATGGCCTGGATTTTTATCATTTAATGATCTGAATAATTAAGGTCATTATGTTATTAATTAACGTACATATAAATATTTTGGCTTTAATTCAAATTGTGTTGGAAAGTTAAAAAGCTTTATATGATAAAAAGCAACATAATATTTCGTCTCAAATAACTACATAGCTATAAATAAGACCTTGAGAATATTCAATATTTCCAGATAATAAACTATTAAAAAAGTGTCGAACATTTTTTTGTCTAGTGCCCCCTCCCCATCCGCCAAATGTGCGATAAGGAAAATAGTTACATAAAGAAAGTTGTAGACTTATTTTTTTGAACTTATTTTTTAAACGAAATGATACGTTTACACATTATTACAAAATAGTTGACACAATAATGAAACCAAGTTTAAAAAAAATCGTAGCGCAGGATCTGCGTTAGCTAAGCAAATTCCCTCAGAGATTTAAAAAATAAAATATTTTTCTTAAAATCGAATATTACATTTTTAGTTTTCCAAGAAATTTTATTTCAAAAAGTAGGCATCAAGAGAAAAAATCACAAAAGGATATTTTTCTTAAAACTGATGAAAAAATTCAAAAATATTTTTTATTTTGAAAAAATTTAAAACTTTGTACTTTGCGCACAAACATGCTCTTTCAAATGATAACAAGGATAACAAGGTAGGGTGTGCCATTTGAAATTTCAAAGTTGGGGTGGCTAGGGAGGAAGAGGTGAAGTGAAACCAAAAATTCTCCAGATACCATTTTTTAACTTCCCCCTCGATATCTAAATCGACTTGTTTTCACTCAAAACAATAATCACATCAGATCAAGAGTAATTGAGGGTGGATACTTTTGAAATGATCATACTGTATATTAATTTTAACGATGGTCACTTTTGACATCTATCAGGTAGAATCGATGAACATTTGAAGAAATTGTTTCAAAATTCCATCATCGGAACAAAATCAATAGTTTCATTTCCTTCGGAAATTCGCTAATAAGATATTTCATAGAAATTTCATCGAATAAACCAATTCTCTTTAATATGATGATCATGATTTTAGCTACCTAGTAAACTCAATCTGTGCAAATTAAATTTACAAAAACATTCAATGTATAATGGCATAGATTTTAAGAAAATGAATTTTATTTGAGGAAAATATTACAATTAATCAACTTCAGCAAGCCGAGTTATTTAGTTAACAAAAACTACGGATCGGTATTTTATTGGTAGTTAAAATTCAACTGTGAGTTCAATTGAACATAAGAGTTATTTTACGAAATTTATTAATATTTTTTGTGAAATGCTTAAATTAATAATTTATATACCAACGTCTTACAAATTGATATACATTATATTTTTGTAAAGCGTGTTATTTTAAAAGGAATAATCTATAATCGAATAATCGAAAATAAACACATTAAAATAATATCAGTCGCCACGATATTGTATTGAAGAATGATTTTACTCTTTTAGCCAACAGCTTTCTAATGAACCCAATATCATAGCAATTGATTTTATTTGTTTGGGTTTAACTTCGATTAAAAAAACACCGGTTTTTATAAATTGAAAAATTTTCTTTAATATGGTTGAGAACTTTCCCTCTAAACCTTATAACAATCATTTAATTTAATAATTTTGTAATTTCCATAAGTAATTGTGTTCAATAACACATAGGTATTCACAATTATAAATACAACAATTATATTAGTGGTAATTCATAAATACACCAATAATAAAATTATGTCATATTATTAAAAAAAAAGAACAAAACTAAACAAAACAACAATATTTTACATCTTTATTTTATAATTTTAATAATAATTTAAATAAAAAATAATAAGAAATTAATTAATTGAAGGTCTTAGTGGATAATTTCATTATTCAAACAGTTGATGTGTAACCTCATTCACTTCATAGTTTAATGTTCTTTTTTTGTGTACACTTAAATATAAAACGGTTTATTTTTTACATTACTTGTGGTAATAAAAATCACCGTTTCACTTTTTTTTAGGATTCTGTCAGCTGATAATTACCCGAAAATTTTTTAGTATTTTAATCTTTCTTCTTTATCCATCTGTTCGATTGTAATAGCCTACCTTCCACAATTAAATGACCTTATCACAAACGCTGTTTGGCGGTAGGTTTGCCAAATGTGATTGTAAGAGCTAATTTGGGAGACGGAATAATTTACGAAATAAAGTAAAAATTTTTATCCAATGATGTATCAAATAAAAAGATTCGCTTGAGAAATGCAAAAAAATGGACTCATGAAGTTATAAGTAGATATTAAAAGTCAGAGGCGATAAAGTGTTTCCAGCAAACTTTGTTATTTTTGTTAGTTTTTTATAAACATCCCCAGTCATGGTGTATGTCTATAAACTTCATTGTATTTTAAACTATTATAATTATTAAATAAATATAGAAACTAGTGAAATTTACAAATTTTAAAAAACTCCCGACAAAATTTTCGGGTACGGAACCCTAAACCCGCACTTGAAACATAGCTAAGAACGTCTCCATTAAATTAAGAACATAATTAAGAACACTCTCTATTAAATTACTTTTCAAACGAAACAAAAAAATTCAAAATCGTTTCATCCCTTTAGGCGCTATGATGCCACAGATAGACAGGCAGACAGATAGACAGGCAGACAGATAGACACACACATATAGCGGTCAAACTTATAACACCTCTTTTTTTAGTTCGGGGGTTAAAAATTGTACTTTTATGTAAAGTCTGATTTAGGATTATTATCTTATTTATTTATTATACTCAAGGTCGATGTCAAATTCAGGGTGTCTAAATTAAAGATGCGCCCTTAAAACCAGACAAACTATATATATTATATAAAGTTTAAAATTCATAGTTTAAACGATGTGACAAAAATATAAGTGCGAAAATAGATCATCCTCTAATCGCCCACATCATCGCTCATACTTTACAGGAAAATATAAATGAAAATCCTAAGCATTAAATAGTTTATTTTGCAATGGGCGTGTTAATTTGTGAATTACATATGAAACTGAAGTAAGAGTTTCACCGCTCGGGTAAGCAATAGACAATCTGCACGAAATGCACATACTTTTTTGTGAATGTGGAATTAGTTCACTTTTTTTACACAATCGTCCATGCAACTACAAAATAGTGGTTCATTGAGTAACGAAAACTTACTAGACGTACGTATATCCATTTTTATTTATTTATGGCCAGAAACTCTCGACGTGTCCGTTCTCATAAGACACTACCAAAATTTAATCACAATCTGATCAATGGTTTAGAAACGAGTAGAGAATAAACATGCAAATATTCATTTTATTTCTATAGATAAGTAAAATAAAATTTGGTAACCGTACCTGACTTTATTTGTAGTTGACCATATTAAATAATTTTCTTGATAATTATTTACGAATTTGAGAATTTCGTTAAGGAAACTTTCAAATTTGAAATGATTTGAAACACAATTTCAAATCATTTGTTATAAATATTGTGACTTTTAATAGGTAAGGGTAAATACTATTTAAGATTAATTATAATTTTACACTATTGACCTTAATTAATCATTTTATAAAAAATATGCTTAAAAAAATTAAAGGCAATGATTTTTAAATTTTAATAATCATGAAATCAATCACTCATGTATAACAAAGTTAATAACATTAAGCAGCCCTTCATTAATAGGAATTATTAATTAATTTCTAACTAGTATTTCTTTGAAGGATCACGGCTGTCTGCTGTAATATAATCTAGCTAAGTTAGTCGATATAACTCGATATGATATTTTGTCGGAGGATATTTCGGCGGAAAATCTTTTATAGTTAACATTTTATCTGATTATTAAACGCGACACCAACCTATGCGTATTTTTGTTGTTAATGCCTCTCTTTCTTTAATCGATGTTCTTCCTGTTGGATAATATAATTTGTAAATTTAAATAAACACAAACCGGACAGGACAAATGCGAGTCAGGCTCAAGTGGAGAGAGTTCCAATCATTATGCTGTTTTAAATCTGATCCAAAATTGAGGTAATTATCAAAATAGTACGTTCTTTTATGTATTGTACTGCATTGTGACTTCACAGAAAAATCTTAACGAAAATCCTAAGAATTAAATAGTTAGTTCTTATTGTGCAATGAGTGTGTAATTAGTTGATGACACACGAGACTGAATTTAGAGTTCTACCGCTCGGGTGAGCGGTAAAACAAACGGGCCGAAAAACCAAAAAAGTTGTATATCAAAAAGCACTTCAATAAATAGAAAATACAACAACCTAACATTCTTTTACTTTATTGCAACGCATTTCAAGTACAGCTAGTTTTATATAGAAAAAGGCTACTTCCCGATTTTATACCTTATTATTTTTCTCTTTTAAACGTATTAAAAAAATTAAAAAATTTTGTGACCCTCATTATTATCAAAATTTGTTAGAAAGCCATTTTCTTTTATCCGATTCAGTGAGTTTCTTTATACTACTTATTAATAACTATAAATGGATATTCAAGGAGAAAATTCATTTGTAAAAATAATTATTTTGTGTTTAAAAAAAATGTACAGTGACCCAGAAATGCACAGAGATACCTTTCAATGGCTTATTAAGAAATAATTGTAAACGTATTAATTAAAAGGTTGTATGTGTATGATTATAATTTATTACAAATTTTTTTTTTATAATAATTTTATATATATTTTGTAAATTTATTTTTAAATTTAATTTTAATTATTTACATGGTGCCGCCAATATTTTTAGACACAAAATTTATTACTTACAACATAAATTAAAGTGTAATAAATATCTAGGGGGGTAAAAAAATGCACGTACGAATTTGGAAACAATTATCAACTCTTACAACTGCCGAGTAAATGTCCTAAATATGGTCGCCTAAATTAACAAATAATTATTATAATGTTAAGTTTAGAGATCAAATAAGAAAATTTAAAAACACTTTTGCCAAGTGCATTTATTGATACGTCAAATGAAAAGACAAAACAAATATATTTTTATATAAGTAGGGCTAAGTTCTATCACTGTTCGGTAATTATACAGGTAATCACAAAGACAAAGTTTGATAGAAAAAACAATGAAAATATCAAATGTACCGACGATTGCCTTAAATGGGTATTAAGTCTATTAAATTTGATTAAATTTAAATGCCATCTGATGAGTCTGATGATGGAAACGAAATATTTTAATCACCAAAGAATAAAATTACTTTTATTGATATTTCTTTACAAGATTCTTAATGATGATGCCCAAAAGTCTGATCTAAATGGAGAGGGGGGGTCGTTATTAACCTGGATATTATAGTATAAACTGCACTGTTTATATAAAGGGTGATAAATTCCGTTTTTTTTAACAATGATTATTATTTATTTGCAATCCAAGTATAAGTTGAAACTCAAAAAAAAACTCTGTTTATTTATTCTACCTTTTTAAAAATATTAGAAGGCTCCCGAATTTGCACTATACGAAATTTAAAACGTACGAAAATCAAGCGTTTTGCTTCTTATATCCGATACTGAAATACATTTTGAAAACAATACAGAATATGTATCCACAAAAATTAAAAATATTTTGTATGTATTAATTTACTTATTCAAGAGAAAAAATTATTATAAATATTATAAATAAAATTTTTAAAACAACAAAAATTATCAATGAAACAAACATTGCTTTTTCTTTACAATTAAAATTAAAAAATATTATTACGAAAATTTTCCATATGTTGCTTTTTCCATAAAAATAAATTTTACACTGACTATGCATCGTATTTCAGCAATTAATTCAGTCAATTGTTTATTTTCACTTGTTAATTTGATACAATTAATTTAACATCTTATTGCTAGTCAAGTTTAAATTATGGCTTCATGAATAAGTATTTAAAAAAAAATATTAACAGTTTCAATTGTGATGCCTCACCTATCTTGTACAATAACGCGATTATCTTATTATATTCTTGTAAGATCGCAGTTGATCATATTACCTATAAATTTTAAAAAAATCGTATTTCCTTGTCAAGTTAATTATACACTTATACTTATATTCAATTTGATAATTATGTATATTATTTGTATTATGCTAATAAATTATAATTGGTTAATACTTAATATCACTTGTAGCAATAACCGTATATGAAGTTTGTTTCTTTTCTAACCGACTTCGAACAAAAAAGGGGAAGTTATCAAGCTGTATTTTTTATTTGATTTAATTTTTTTTTTTTTTTTTTTTTTTATGCGTACCGATTTTGACGATTCTTTTTCTATTTGAAAGCTGGTGTTTCCCGCGTGGTCCCATTTCATTTTGGTCCAGTTCTGACAACGGCATCCATGAGAAAACTATAAAAGTCTTAAATTTGTATTAAGTATGCACGACAAGAGGACGAATAACTCAATATCACGCCAACCGAATTTTATGATTCTTTTTTAGTCACAAATTAGTAATTGTACTTCGGATTCACTAAAAATCACAAAATGAAAAAAAAAAACTTTTAACAAAAAGAAAACCAACTTCAAGAGAAAAACTTTTCCAAAACAAATTAATATTAACTAAAATGTAAAAAATAACGATAATATAATGTAGTGAAAATTATGGTTATTTTTTGGAATCGGTGTCAGCCAACCTAATGTAGCAAACTGTTCTGCCAGGGTTGTTTCCTTGGCTGACATTATATTATCGACTACATTATATTATCGTTATTGTTTACTTTTTAGTGCATATTAATTTGGTTTGAGAAAGTATTTCTTTTGAAGTCGGTTTTCTTTTTGTTAAAAGTTTTTTTTTCACGGTATAGTTCACTGAGTGTAACATCAATACACTAAAAAGTGTAAAATAATATACCATATAGATTCTTCTTAAATACAGACAACGTAGCATACCTTACGAAAAGACCGTGTGTTACCCACACCGTGTAAAAGTGTAAACACGAGGTTACAAAACGAACATATTACCATGCTTTTAGTAAGTACCCTCACGTATATTGGTAATTGATTCTGAATTAAATTGAATATGTGTTTTTTTTGTTATAAAATCAGTTTTTTTTTTGTTTTATTTAACAAGGACATAATACATACAGGTGATATAAATTTAAAATTTATAAATAAATTCTTGAATAATAACGAAGACGCAAACCTTTTTGGTAATTATATCTTTGTAGTAGAAGAATTTTTTATGTACGGTAGATTCTCATCTTTCATTAATTGAGCAATTTTTTTATCTAAAAATAACATAAATTAATAAATTTGGAATCAAATCATCGTATCTGTATGAAAAAATTTAAGGCTGTTGTCTCGCTATGGGCATATCGGCAGAAAATTCTAAATTTGTTTACACTTATTAGGAATATAATAATACATTTACCATTAAAAACAAGTCGATTGGACCGTTTCTAACTTGAGATAAATTTTCATTTAAAATTCGGATAATTAACATGGAGAGCAGAGGAAAGTTTGTGTTTTGTTGGTCTTTACAAATTTTTTAATTGATCTAGAAACAAAAACTAGATTTAAGATATTTTCAAAAAACTAACTGTACATGCATTTATTTGTTCTAAGGTTTAAAAAAAAAAACAAAATTATTGAGATGCTTCATTCTTGAGATATAATTACTTAGTTATAAAATTCATTGTACAACAGAAACAAATATATTTAGAGTATAAGTAGTGTAAGAGGGATGTCTATTCTGTCGATATCCCCATAGCGAGACAACTACATTAAGAAAATAAATTTTAGTCTCTTTTTAAATATATTTTTTATTTTTTAATGTGTATACAGTAACTTTAATATTCTCTCATAATTTCCGTCTGAAATTTGCCACAAAATTAGACTCTCTAGAATCTATAGATCATTTGAAAGGTGAGATATAGACCATTTAGTACATTCTTTCATTTATCACATAATATTATTGTAACAGAGTAACCAATAGACAATAATAAAAGCTCCTAGTCATTTTTGAAATTAAGTAACTTCAAATTTTGGAAAAAAAAGATTTCAAATTAATTTTTAAATTTATTCGAGAGAAAGTTGTACATTAAATTTTGAATATTTTAAAAATGATTATTTAGTTAATTTAAGATTATGGTCTTTGTAAATAAGTAAAAAATAGAATATCAAAAGAAATATAAAAGGAAAATTTTGGAATTTGAAAAGCCATACTAAGCAGTACGCTCGCGAATGACGTCTTCTTTCTCATTCAATACTCATATTTTGTTTTGATAACGCTTAAATTAATTTAATGTTTGGAAATATTTCTTTAATTTTCACGAAAATTTTTACCTACTACATTATAAGAATTAAAAAGTTATTCATTTTCCAGTAACTTGGAACTAAATAAATTCGTTTTGCTTTAAGGAAATAAATTAATAATAACTATCCTTTAGTTAATTAGTTCTGGTAACGTAATTTGTAGATATCTACCTATCAAGGCGAACCACATAAAAATTTGATTATTTGACATCTGGAATAATTAATAATATTTAAAGTGCATCAATTTTTAGTAAAGTAGTTGTACAATTTATATTGCCATCTCGTAAGATTTATTCTATGTTTACGATTTCTAATCCCATTCATTCGAAGCTAATGATTGTATACTTTACAAGATGGTTAATATATGCACGAATTTAAAGCTAAATGAAAATTTATGATCTAATGATTTTTATATTTTACAATTATTTAATTAGCAATCAAAACTATACCGGCAACTTTAAATGTATTTTTTCCTGAGTTAAGTACGGCCAAATGAAAACTAGATGTCAGCATCTAGATTGGTAGGGGAAAATCGAAGTTGGTATGGGAAATCGAGATTGGTAGTAACTTTCTTTTGTTTTGAGTCTTCGACTAGTATTTTCGAAGCAAATCAAAATAATGTTTGCTATTGTTTGAACGTCATATATGTCGTTAACTTCTTGAAAAAGTTTGTTGCGCTAAACGATTCAAGAAAAATAATAACCGAAAAGGTAGATATATACTTTCATAAATTTTAAACCTGTAAGTAATGATGATTTCGCGTGACTGTTGCTCTTAGACTATAAATATCATTTTGAAAGCGAAAATCAATGTATTAGTCGAATTTTAGTGTAGTTCTCCTTGATAACAAGTATAGTATTTTAAAATTACAAAAAAAAATCTAGCGATAAAACAACACTATTAGAATAATTAATTTTGTAATTGATAGACATGGAATTACTGTATAATATATGTATATACATTTAATGCATATGTATGTAAATGCAAAAAAAATTTGGAATTACATTTATTCTAGAAATGCCTAAAGCAAAAAATATCTTTCCACGTGCAGATCAAAAGAAGTAAATTATTGATTAGTTATTAATTTTTTGACTAGGAAATGATTTTGTGGGGACGTGCAAGTAAACCAAGCTTAACTGCATCAAAAAGTACTAAAACTTCGTTCAAATTCTTTATATGAAAATCGAATTTATAATTCGAATACATTTTCTCGAAATTAGGATTCTTATTGCCTTTTCATATAAAATAATTGTAAAAATATTTTAGTACTTTTAAACCGACTTCAAAAAAAGGAGGAGGTTCTCAATTCGATTGTATTTTTTAATGATTCTTTTTCTATTTAAAAGCTGGTGCTTCCTTTGTGGTCCCATTTCAATTTGGTTTGCATTAAGTATGTGCACGGCAAATGGACGAATAACTCAATATCTATATCACTGAAAATAAAAAAAATAAAAGAACTTTTAACAAAAAAAAAAAACTATTCCAAAACATATTAATGGCACTCAAAAGTAAAAAATAATTGCGTATTCTTCTGAATAACAAAAAATATTCAAATTTTCTCTTAAGGTAGTACCAGCATGAAATCACTTTTCGACAGATTTGGCCGAATTTTTTTTCTCGGGTTTATAATAGCTTTATTTATGAATTCCTAAAATTTCATAATTTTTGACCGTTTAGATCGCGAGATATTTAAAGACAAAGTTCGCGATTTTGAGGGTCATGTCCCATTTAAAGCATGTAAAATGTCCGGTCTCTCCAACTATTTTTTATGATATTATTATATATTGAAGAAAAAGTAGAAAAAAATGTTTATACAATACAATTCTAAAAAAAAAATTTAGAAATTAATTTTCACTTTCGAGATATTAATTTTGACGTAAATTGATCGAAATTGGGACGTTGGCATAATTATTTCCCATTTTAAACGGTCAAAATTTCTGAAACTTTGGGAATTAATAGTAAGCATTATTAAATTCTTAAATTTAATTTTTCGTTAAATTCTGTCGAAAAAAAAATTGTACCATTGCTTTAACATAGAAACTGTAAATACCATGCTGGAACATCCTTAAGTAAAATGAAATAAAAAATATTAGACTACTTCATAGTCAGTCAAATTATTACGATAATATAATGTAGTTACAATTATTGCTATTTTGGAGTCGGTGTCACGGTGTCAGCCAAGTTAATGTAGCAAACTGTTCTGCCACAGTTGTTTCTTTGGCTGACACCAACTCCAAAAATAGCAATAATTGTAACTACATTATATTATCGTAATAATTTGATTGACTGTTAAGTAGTCTAATATTTTTTATTTCATTTTACTTAGGAGAACTCAAAAAAAAATTTCAATATTGTTTGTTATTCAGAAGAATACGCTATTATTTTTTACGTTTGAGTGCATTTAATTTGTTTTGGAATAGTTTTTTTTTAAGTCGATTTTTTTTTTTTTTTAATATTTTTTTATTTGATGTTTTACTTGCACGTTCCCACAAAATCATTACCTGGTCAATAAATTAATCAATAATAAACTCGTCTGATTTGACAGTGGAAAGATATACTACAATTTAATTTAATATATATACAGGGTGGATCATTTTAATCTATATTGGCTAATTTTGCTCATTTTGTAGTTAACCAATCAAAAAATAACTTAAACAAAATTTGTAAAGTTTGATGGGGCACATCAGATTCGGCCTAGTTCTTCAGGTTGCTTTAATAGTAAATTTAGATTCTAAACAGTAAGAGAAAGACTAACATTTTAAATTACCTTCTGCCCCTTGGAGAATTTTTTCATCACCTTTTTGAATGAAAATGTTTTAATTTTGTGTTTAATTCGAACTTACTAACAGGACTGATTTACCGAACCAGCAGATAACTGTCTGGAACGATAAAACAATTTAGGTGCGGCAAATTTTAGTGGTAATTTATAGTAAAGTTGGAAAAAATGTTAAATTGAAAATAAATTAAAACTAAATGATAAATAATCTCTTAAAAATTACAAATAAAATATACAAAAAATTGTTTCAAACTAAAGTTTGATCATTTGAAAGCCTCAATCAATTCCAAATGCATGATTATTTTTAGATAGATAGGGTATAATTATATAAAGGATCCTTAAATATAACTCCTTATCTTGACCATTAACTCCTATAAAGGTAATTTCAACGCCTAACTCAATTTTTCTAATGGAATGTAATTTTTTTCTTCAGATATTGATTTTTTTTATAAAAAAAATTATCTTTGATGTATCTGATATGTAATATGTGTCCTCCTCTAATATGTAAGAATTTATGAATTTCTGAATCTGCGGTTGAGTAAACAATTTCATTGCAATTTAATTTTAATAATAATTAACTACCACCTTTCATAATATTATTATGATTAACGTATAGATAAATAAATTCAAATCACGTTCTATCCAATACAGGTTCAAATGCATAATCAAAAATAATTAATAATTTATGGATCATTAAATTATTGAGGTAGGTATGTCAATGTAATGTAAAATAAAAAAAATTATTGAAACTCCCAAGGGAAGTACTATAAATAAAATATTATTTATATATATGGGATATTGAATAAAAAAATAATATTTGACCAATATTTAAATTCTTCTTAAAATATGCACTTTCAAGTTTATTGAACTTTATTATTTTTCTCTGAGGCTAATTATTTTATTACTACTTAATACTTAAATAATACACGATATAAAAAAGTGCATTCACTAGAACAAAATCTTGGTTTTTACAACTTTTTTATTATTTTTATATAACTTTTTCCTCAGACTCCGGGTGCTGATGACAGTATAACCGGCATAGAATTTCGTTCAGATAATATTATTAAAAAAAAAAATAAAATTGATGTAATTTCAGATACCTGTATCTTAACGAAAAATTGTCTGATTTTAACCGTATACAGTTCACTCGAAAGCATACAGTGACAATTTCGCTTTGACAGTTATTATAGCGCTTAAAAAGTCATTTTGCTCGAACAACAACGCTGAATAACGCCATTTCTAAAAAGAAATCAAGCTTGCCAATAGTAATAGATGATAATAAGTTTTGAGGTACATTTTCAAAAATTGCATGTTTTGATTTCCGTACACGCAAATCCGATCAAGATCGGATTGTCTCTGGGATGATTATTATCAAAATAATTAGGAATAATTGAATTTCAATCACTACGATTATACCCTTTACTCTATCGATTTGAAATTTGGATATGTTATAGGTACCTTTTAAACTACTAATAGTTACTAATATTTTACCTGCCCTAGGTACTTTTATTTTTCGAAAATCCTGATAATTTTCCCAATTTTCATTGTTTTAACCCAGATACTTTTTCTTATTCCACTATACCTGATGTAAACAATGAAAATTGGGAAATTAACAAGATTTTCGAAAAATAAAAGTACCTAGGCAGGTAAAACATGAATACCTATTGCATATCCAAATTTCGATGGAGTAAAGGATATAATGGCAGTGCTTAAAATTCAATTGTAACTTTAAACATACTTATCTGGAAAACCGCTTTTCTTTATAAATTTTTTTTCCACCAATGAATATTTAAGAGGATTCTTAGAAAAAAAGTTTCACGACAATCAAAACGTGTATAGAACCTCCTTGAGAAAATTTCACACTTTAAATTCACACCTAGTTGATCGTGCTAATTCCTTAGAGTGTCTTTATTAATTCCATGTAGACCATTTGAATAATTATAGACTTAATTTGATTTGAAATTAGCTATAATTATATTATAGAAATTAATGAGACAACTTTGACAACTTACTTACATAAAAACGAACATGATTTAATAAATAAAGTAGTTAAAAATCATGAATATGTCTGTTAATATGTAGACCTCAAGCCCATGTTAGAAAAAGATGCTCCTATATGTAAAAGTAAGTTTAAGCACCATGGCATTAGTTTTGCGCGGTACAGGTGAGTACGGCGTTGCTGGATACTAACTCTGCATAAGTATTCGAAGCGAATTACATAAATGTTGTACGTAAGTTCGAACCGGCAGGAATTGGCAAACCATTGAAGATAGAAACTTGAGTTTTTTAATTTTTTTTTTCTTAAGCAAATACAGTATAAAAGATATTCCTACAAAATCAACTATCATAGCATGAATATTTGATACAAAACTACTAATAGTTACAGTTCTATGAAATATTTACTAAATTTTTTCTTTCCAATCATGAACAAGCAAAACATATTCAAATATACCCAAGAAGTGCTATCCCGAGCAATGGGATATGGGGGAGGGGTGAAAGTGAGAATGAATGAACGAATATTTTCAAATATTTCAAGTCTGGTACCTACCAAATAAAAGGGCATGATAAGTACATTAAAAAACTGTAAGTTACATAAAAATCAGTTCAGTCGCTTAAAAGTTGTGAATTCTTTTATCGGGGGTTTATCAAATTTCATAAATATTTCTCAGCTATTTCCATGCAACCATAATATACCACAGCGAGGGTGGCGGCGTGCAGCTGGTAATTAATAATTTATGAATCATTAAATTATTGAGGTAGGTTAGGTATGTCAATGTAATGTAAAAATAACAAGTGAAAAGAAACAATTGACTGAGTTAATTGTTGAAATACCATGCATAGTCAGTGTTGATTTCTTTATCACATAACACATACAAAAATGTATAGACAGTGTTGATGCGCAATTGTTTGTTTTTTGACGTCACGTAAATAACAAAAGATATTCACTTTTAATTAGACACGCCCACAACTGATATTCCTATATTATAATACATATTATAAAATTTGCACCTAATTAAAGCCCTCGTGGATAAACAGTGATGTTTACAAAAAAAAGTTTCAAACAAAAGTTTTTTATTTTTTTATAAGGAACATTTTTTACATTTAAACTTTTGTTCTATCTCTAACGGTTTACAAAATGGGTCCTACGGACCCAAGACCCAATTGACCTATGATGCTCATTTACGAACTTGACCTCTCTTTTTACGTCCTGAGTACGCTGTAAAAATTTCAGCTCGATATCTTTTTTCGTTTTTGAGTTATCGTGTCCACAGACGGACGGACAACCGGAAATGGACTAATTGGGTGATTTTATGAACAGCTATGACAAAATTTTTTTCCTAGCATCATTATTTTCAAGCGTTACAAACTTTGGACTAAACTTAATATACTATGTATATTTCATATATGCATGGTATAAAAATCCAAAAAATTTAACACCTGCAGTTAAAATCAACATCCTCTCGAAATTTCTAAATAATAATATATATTTATAAATATTAATGTTGTTAATAAATCACTGTTGTTGTTAATAATAATATAAAGTTAATATACAGCACGCGACACTATATTAAGTTCTGCACTGAACGATATAAAAGCAATTTCCAGAAAATCAAATGAGAAGTATACCTTATTTAAGACAGAAGTACCACATTCTCAATGTAGGTAGGTAATTATTTTATTTGGAAAACAAAATTGTTTGATAAAGTATTTAAACATTGATATACACAAGGTTACAAATTTTACTATAAAAAAATTTTATTCGTGCAGAATAATAATATTTCCGTGAAAAAAAATTAATATTAACAAATTAACAGTACTTAACTTAAGTGATAAACATAAGGAGATTTATATTCAGAGCTACAAGTAAAGGAATGCAAAAAAAAATAGTTCACAAAATTTCAAAGTACATAATGTAATCGGCATTGAAACTATCAAGTATAATAAACCATTTATCATACCTATTAATTATTAATTTATTCCAAATTAATTATTATCATTATGAATAGAAAATTAGCTTTCAAAAGATTTTATTAAATATTTCGTAAAAAATCATCTACATATATAATTAATTTCGGACATTAACATGTAATAATATTTGAAAATACAACAATATATAATTGTTGTCAAACAAGATGAAGAATCCTCAAAGACAAAACATACACTTTTGTTTAATATTTTATAAAAAAATTAGTTTTTATTTAAGGAAAGGTTTCTGGTATTATAATATTTCTAAAATGTCTGATTATCTGTCTGTTCGGTACATCTTGTATTTGAAATTCAGCAAGACTTGTCTATAAAATTGGTGGAAATTTCAAAAATTAATACTAGTACCTATATACCTTATGTAAGCATTATAAAGCTGAATCGCTTTTTTCTTCTCAAAATTTTTCTACCACTATATTTTGATACATACACACTCTTAATAGTCTGATATTAAAATTTATATTTAATTAAAAAAAGATCTACTTTTTATAAAACGTAAGGTTTTCTTGCACTCAAGAGAAAGTTTTTTTTAAATAGTGTTCTTTCTCGTATGAGTTACACGACTATAAGTATGTAGAAGCCTTTTAAAAAACATTTTAAACTATCGGGAATATTCTAGACTCAATCTAAACATTTTCAACTCATTTAAATAAGTTTAATATATTTTGGAGATATCTAGATTGTTCTTTAAATTTTTAAAACAGTACAGAATCTTAATATATTTTAGAGCTTTCAAGATCATTCTTAAAAATTATTTTTAAGAATAATCGCATTTATTTCTTTCTATTTAATACCAGAAGGCGAAAAACTTTTTTCAAAATTAAAAATAGCAATAAACTATTTACTATCAACATGAATCAAGATAGATCGTCAAATTTGGCCGTAATAAGTATCGAATCGAAAGTAGTTTCCAAAATAGACGATATTGTTAATATTTTTGAAGGATCTAAACTTAAAAGAAAATATAATTCGATGTTTAAAAATTTACCTAGCTTTATTTTAGAATAAGTATTTTAGAGTAAATGTTCTGTTAACATTTTAAGATATTGATGTATATATAACATCGTGCGTATTTGGTAATAAGATTTCTTCAGGCTCTCAAACAAAGGCAAAACAAACAAAGTACACTCCAAACGATAGAAAATATATCATAAAATGCTTACATACGGTCTAATTTTTTGAATACATGGTAGGTAATACAAATAAAACGTAAACCCGTAAAACATTTATTAAAATAAAATCTAGATATTACAAAACACTATTTAATGAAGCTATTTATTATTTACTTATTTGGTAATAGTGAATAAATACATATTATAAGTTTATTATTAGCAATATAATCAACAAAAACCCTTTCTCTTAATATAATAATAATAATAATAATAAGCGGAATATTTATATTTTAAAAAGAACATTCATTAAATAATTAATAGATAATTACGTACAGATAGCGATTTAATTTAATTTTTAAACAACATTCCCTATCAAAACATAATGTCCGGTAGTCGTCATAGCCGATTTTGACTATAGTTGAATATGGTTATGATTGCAGAACTACTATCGCAATCATATTCAACTACAGTCAAAATCGGTTATATTTTCCGATTGTATTATATACACACATATATGCATGTGTCGGTAATAACGACATTGATTATAACGACTTATCGATGATAGCAAACCTTATCCATTGGAATTATAAGTAAATATACCGACCATTATGACCAACGAATATAAAAACTCACTTTTTTACATGTATACATATATTTACAAACTGGATAATACTATTTTGAACCTTATAAACTTCATTTTGAATCTCATTAACTTTATTTTAAAGCATTAACAAAATTCAAAAGCAATCCCCGAATGTTATATCTTTATGTTACCGGTAAAGTATCTATATAATGTAGGCTGAGATATCTGAACATCAAAATTTTTTTTAATCCAGCCAAACTGATAATTACAATATTTATCACATCAATGAATATCGATAAATCGAAATGATGTAATTTTTCTTATCCATTCTTGGTTGGCAGGTATACAGAAAATTTAAATTTTTGTAAGGTCGATCAATCCAAAGTGGCACCAAACAATAGAGAGTGCAGATGTATATGTATGTGTTTTCAAATCTGCACTCACTCTTTGGTTTGAGCCTTAGATAATATATTTTACTAGGTAGGCACAACGTGTTCCAAGTATGTACATTTTTGCTTCACAGAGATGATTAACAAAGACAACAATACAATATCGAAACAGCTGACAGAGAAACACAATAACAGAGCATGGTATTTAATGCGCATGATCGTATTAACGGAAGCCAATTGCTTCAATAGTTATTGGTTAAATATTGTTTTATTTGCAAGGAATATTTTAAAGTAGACATGTATCACAGGTGATATTGTATATTGAGGTATGCCTATTAATAACCATGCTATATCATTTATTTTATCCTTCTTAATCATCTTTGAGAGGTGGTTCCCACTCTGTTGCTAGTTCCATAGTAAATATTCAAAGGTTTGAACAATCAATACTAAATACTAAAATTATACACATTTCCGATTGTGCATTTTGTATCATTATAAAGAAATACCTGTAAGTAACCTAGGTCCACCTCACCTTTTCATTGAAGATTGCAAAATATATAGTCTACAGTACAAGGGGAGGGGGGTATGATGATCATACTAGCCTACATATTTCATGAACCGTTTTCTCAGATATACGCCTTAAACATGTCATTTTAACTACTATATGTTTCATTATTCTAAGGCCCCAATTTCCGAAGTTTTCGTAAATAAAAATATTGTAGGCTACACTGAAATGAAGCAACTCACGACGTTTCGTGAGTGTGTTAATTACGAAATCATTCCCCCATCTGTACTGTAGGCTAATATAATTTTTTTTTTTTAATTATTCACAATTGACGAAGTTCAATTTCATTCAACTCATGAATTTAAACTAGACTTACTTCTAGATGAAAATAGATTACAGTTGAAAAAAGAAAAACTAGCATTTTATTTACGTATTGTATTTTACATTTATAATAATTTTATTGTAATTATTTTTATTACTTTACATTAATAATAATAAATCAATCACAATAAAATAATTGGAACAATTATTATGTCTAATTTATTAAAAATATTGTAAAAGAATTATTAATATTAATAAACAGAAACAACAAATATGTAATTGTACTTGATGTAAAACAACTAATATTATGTTAACTATGTAGTATAACTTTATTTAGAATTGTTATTATACATAATGAGATAAAAATATTTTAAAAATCTGATACGAATACTACATACGAGCTCCGTTTTTTATACAGATTGTGGAGATTAGTGTAAAATATTATCATATGATAATACTGGGCAGTATATATGAAAATTTTTTAATAAAATAAACTGGTAAAACACGATTATTACCAGTTATTAAAAAAAAGTTCCGTCCCATGAATTAAATGCAGGAAAAAATATAATTTGTATAAACTGATTCTTTTGGAAAATTATCTCTGACATATATTTCCTTAGAATTAAATAAAATTCTGATTATAAACAGGTGACATGTTTAATAAAGCAGTCACATGTTTTAAACACAAAATCAAAACATATATTAGTCATCTCAAAATTAAATAGGTAATAAAACAATAAATAAATGCTAATAAAGATTCTCAAAACAAACAATTTTAATTCATACAACTTTTTCCTTATTATATACCTACTCCAAGCAAATTAGAAATTAATTACTGGAGTATTTTCTTTAAACTCTGAAACGTTAAGTTTAGGTTTTTAACTTATTAAAAGGATTTTTGGGACCCGCACTCTACCAGGATGTTGTCAAGTTCAGGTCCACATTTACAAGGTCACATGAAAATATCACATTTTATCAAAATATATAAGTACTTTGAGTTCAAATTTTGCCCCACCTCAAATCGATTAAAATCGAGGTATATATGGGACCGAATTTATCCTTAGCGTCGCCTTTGAGTACTATAAAAAATGCCGCCTCATTACCGAAATTTTACATAAAATGAAAAAAGTTTCGATATACAATTATTATGGAATTTTTTTTTTTTTTAATTTTTGGACAACAATATTTTAAACGAATTACCTGATTTTAATAGGACTTTTAGCTCGATCAAAACTTTGTAGAATCTTTTGGAACGATCCAAACCACAATGCAATCAATCCAATCGTTCAAGTCGTTCAAAAGTTACGAGAGGTTTATTTGCATACATCAAACGGAAATGGTTCGAAATAGGTTCCTAGAACCTCAAAACGAATTACCCGATTTTAATAGGACTTTTAGCTCGATCAAAACCTTGTAGAACCTTTTGGAACGATCCAAACCACAATGCCATTCATCCAATCGTTCAAACCGTTCAAAAGTTACGAGAGGTTTATTTGCATACATCAAACGGAAATGGAAATTTTAAAATTGGACGGAAACCAATAGCTTTTCAATTTTCATAGGGGAAGTTAATAATTATTATTAACTTCCCCTTAAAAAAATCTTAAAAGAGAAGTTGCATGTTTTTTTAATTTATTTTTTTCGAAAGTATAGATTTTCATGTATATTTTACAGTTTAAAATTATTTTTCTAAACTATAAATTCAGACGGCAGTGACGTCAACTCATCGCTTTCGTAACGCTACCGCGCGGAGAAATGATGAAAAAACATGAATAACTTTACTATATTATAACGCAATTTTTCATGGAAACAAGCCGAAAAATATGAATCTAGCGTCATTCCGATTGATTCACAGCCTCAATGGGTGTAAATACGTCCTCACCAATAAATAGTCGTTTTTTTATTCAAAAATATAACTATTTTTTATAAATAATTAATAAAAAATTGGAATTATTAATTAAAAAAAAAATTAATACTTTAGATGAATTATTATTTCATTTATATATGAATTTGTGGCAAAAAAAATTAATGCAACTTCTCTATTCACCATTTATCACAGAAACTTTTTTACAATTTATTGATGAAACGGTAATATTTATAAAAAGTATTGAAAATACTCTTAATTAATGAAAACATTTTTTTTAATTAGTATTATTTTAATTTGAAGATGTTAAAAACCTAGAACTTTTCGTTGAGAAACTGCTCGTTTCAGAATAGTACCCAAATGTCTTTTGCTTGGACTATTATTGATATTTCATAGTAAATATCAAATAAATCATATTTTAAAATGGATTTCCCCTATGAAAAAATTTATCTGTCATTATTAAACACGTCAGATATGTGTGACGTATTAAATTTGTTTTGCTAAAAAATAACCGGCTTGTTAATGACTTGATGAAGTCTGAAGATGAAGTACCACGGTGAAGGTTCTATGTACATTGCAAAATTAAGTTCTTTTTACACTGTTACATAAATAAGATTTTCAAAAAATATCATGATGCATCAAAGGAACTTTTAACCAGATTTTTCTATCATTCACATTATTTTGTGTATTAACCAAAAAGGTTATATAACATAGAGGCTTAAAAGCATTGGAAACGCAATAAATGAATTATTGACTGCTAAAAACCGAAAAAAGGACCTCTTCCCTCTTTGTCCCGCAGCCTGATAAAGCGCGAATATTCATATTTTGAATTATTGTATAAACACATGCATATCTGTGTTTATACAATATATACGCGTACTTTTTTTTAGGTATCTCGCTATAACGATCAACCATTTGGATGCCCATATTACGGTTCTATGTTATTGCTTCTATGGTATTAACAAATGCGTGTACACAGGAGAAATAAATAAAACTTCAGGAGCATTCACGCAGTATTAATGCTTTCTAATGTCAACATACGTTTAATTATTAATTACCTAGATGTACAAACTTTGTGAAAATTTATCACAATAGAGATGTTTGTTTATTTTATTTTATTTTATTTTTTTCGAAAGTTTCCTAAAAATTACTGAGAAAAATTGCACAATAGAGATGTTTTTTATTTTTATTTTTTGAAAATTTCCTAAAAATTACTAAGAAAAATTTTTGTAAATTGATTTTTCATGTACTATGTTTTTTAAGGATGTTCCAGCATGGTATTTGCAGTTTCTATGTTAAAGCAATGGTACAATTTTTTTTTCGACAGAATTTAACGAAAAATTAAATTTAAGAATTTAATAATGCTTACTATTAATTCCCAAAGTTTCAGAAATTTTGACCGTTTGAAATGGGAAATAATTATGCCAACGTCCCAATTTCGATCAATTTACGTCAAAATTAATATCTCGAAAGTGAAAATTAATTTCTAAATTTTTTTTTTAGAATTGTATTGTATAAACATTTTTTTCTACTTTTTCTTCAATATATAATAATATCATAAAAAATAGTTGGAGAGACCGGACATTTTACATGCTTTAAATGGGACATGACCCTCAAAATCGCGAACTTTGTCTTTAAATATCTCGCGATCTAAACGGTCAAAAATTATGAAATTTTAGGAATTCATAAATAAAGCTATTATAAACCCGAGAAAAAAAATTCGGCCAAATCTGTCGACAAGTGATTTCATGCTGGTACTACCTTAAATGGAATTTTTAATTAAAAAAAAAAAAATACTTAAATACACTTTAGAAGAATTATTCTTTCATTTATATATGAATTTGTTGCAAAAAAAATTAATGAAACTTATCTATTCATATAAAAGTAAATAATCAGAAACTGGGGCAAATCATTACTGGAAAAATGGTTCCATTTTTTTCCTTAGCCTCCACATCAATATTCTTTCAAACAAATTTTTTTATAACGTATAAAATTACGAATGTCAAGTGTTGTCTGGTATTTATTACTAATCTTTGGCTTAAATTCAAGTATACGGAATCTCAAGAAATTTATTAAAAATACAACTCTGATGTTTATTAAACAGGTATAAAAAGGAATGAGGTCGTTGTATTGTAATAACAAATGCAAACCCAAACAAAAATGTTTTATCATATTTAAGCATAATATAATCTGCAATATCTTATTTTATAAAATTTAACGGTATAATATATATAAGAAAGTTAATTTGGCGATTTGATTATGGCTATTTTTTGGGTTGTTATTACATAGAGAAAAATTTCCAACCAAATGAAAAACATAAACTTGGTTTTTTTCTATAAAACTACAAAAATTATTAGAAAAAAATGAATGTCAGAATGATGGTCTAGCTCTAGAAGAATCATTTTGGTCTGAATTAAGCTTTAGCTTTTTACACTTAAACAAAAAGTTGTATTTGTTTCCATAAAATTGTCAAAATTAAAAAATTTCATCTTGAGAAGTATTCGAGTTAAAGCTAGGTAAGTTTCGTCTTAATAGATACTAGCCTTAAGTTGTAACAAAATTTTTTCAAAATGGCGCCCCTGTCGAAGGTAGGGTCTATTAGAAAGCTTAGATTTTTGAACATAGCCAATTCATAAATGAAGGAATGAAATATCCAACCGCATTAATGAATGAATATAATATCGCAGAATCCTGTTACCCTGATTACCTACCTTAACTATTCTCATTAATGAAATTTCTCCGTTACAATAAAAAATAGATAATTATCAAAAAGAAAAAAACTAAAAATTATATAATTCTATGTAATTAAAATAATTGGTTTGTATTAATAATATTTGGACAATTTTTTTCTAAAATTAAGCCAAAGTTCAGTTTTATAAGAACCGTTTTTACAAACAAGAGTGAAAGCATACTTTGCAAATCCATTATATATTACCTTGCATAAATCATTCCTATAATTGCAAATAAAAGAACGAACAAATAATAACATGCAATTTTTGCATCTAGTTAGTTTTTCTATGAAACGTTGGTAAAATAATAATTCTGGCTTTATGACAATGTTGTTTAATTATTATTAAAAGAATATTATTTATTATTCATAAAATTTATTACGATTTTCCAGTAACATTTTTTTTTTCTAATTTTAAATAATATTTTTATTGTTATTTATGCTTCATAAAATTTTATTAATTATTAAATTTTTTAATCATGAAAGTAGGACCTTCAAAGAAAAAAAATTATCTTCATCAATAATGAACAAGAAAGGGCCTTAAATCATTTTTTTTTTAATTTAACCTGTCAGCACTCCCGTTAATCGGTCGGTAATCGTTAGTCCCATTAACTATTATTTAACTTACTGAGTACGAATTTGAACAAGTGTATCTATAATTTTATAACAAAAATCAAAATAATCATATTCAATAATTTTATACTGCAAATATTTATTTAATAAATTCCTTGCATATTAAAAATGACGATTTTATATAGCAAATAAATATATATTATAGGTTATGTACCAGTAAGAATGCTTTCAATAAAAATTACAAAATAAAAAAATCATAAAAAAAAGTTACTTGCAACAATGTCATCTGAATTTATTAAACTTATTATTAAAATCAATCAATAATTATTACACAATTAAATATTATGATATTGCAATATTTTTGACAAATTAAATTTCAACGATTTTTAACGCACAGAACCGAATTTCCATAAAATAACGAAAGTACGCCACTAGGCCCGAAAATTTTGGAAGGTAATATTGTTTTGCTTTACCATCTTTAGTCTTGTGATGAGAGAAATTCTCACAATTTTTGGTGGGTTTAAACAAAGTATTTTTTAAAAAGTAGGGAGGTTGAAAAAATTTGAAAAATGCATAATTTGAAGAAAGATAAAATTATATGAGGATAGAAAAAGTTTCAACCACATATATCATTTGAAAAATGAGAGTTATTTATGTTTTAAGGCGAGCGGGAGCAAAATGCTCATAACGGTAGTGCTGACGGGTTAAATATATTGTATAAATATTATTTTATTTTTTAATTATTTATTTGATTATATTATCTTTAAATATTTTTGCATTAAAAAGACATTTAAATGCATAATAAAATATTTAAATATTATCATTAATTAAAGGGTCCCGCTATTTTTTATGGAAATTAGATTTCGGTAAAATTGACCGAAACTTTAGGAAGAGATGGTCAAAAGTCATATTGAACACTATTTCAAAAATTAAACTTACAGCCTGCACAGGACAAGCTAGGTCATATATACTTTTTATTTAAAATAACACAAACATTTTATTTAAAATTGCTCCAGATTTGCTCCATTTCAAAAAAATGTTTCGAACAAAAATATTAATTTTTTATTAGGAAAATCTTTCTAATTAAAAGTGGTTTTCTATCAATTACCAGTAACGAAAACGAATTTATCTTTAACTGACCTTCAAGGTCAAGAACCAATACAAGGTGCCTATGAGATTTCCACCTTTAATACGAACAATTTTCACTTCAAACATTTTTCGGTATCTGACTTATTTAGTAGAAAGATCTCATTAAATGGTGGCAAACGACTTTTTGGGCATATACCCACTTCTATATGACTACAATAACATTTTTTTGATAAACTTCATGGATCTAAGGATAAAACTTTATTTTATGGAAGTATGACCAACTTATGATTGAAAATAAAAACTCAAAATATTTATGACCTCTCCAAGACCAAAATTAAAGGACCCCAAGTAGAATTATCCTAGAGCAGAGGTAGTCAAAAAGTCGATCGCGATCGTCCGACCGATCGAGAAATTAATTTGCGATTCGCGATAACTTAACTTCATGTGTTAAACTTTTAATTGAGCTCATATATATGTATACTCAGTGTCACAAAAAATGCGCGGATTACATATAATACTATATGGTGCATTTTTTGTGACACTGAGATATGTTTTACTTCCTAAAAGTTCACTTGTCCCCGGTTTATTTATTGAAAGTTAAGCATCACTGACATTACACAAAAAGCGTAGGTTGAGTCAGTAAATCGGAATTTTCTTAAATTTATCGAAGACTAAACAGCGTCCTAATCTGATTGATTCGCATACTGAAATTTATTATTTCGGCGAAGTCTTTCCAAATATTAATAAAAGTCAACTTTATCTGTAGTTAATTAGTTAATAATTTATAAACGTTGACTTAATTCCTCCTGAACGTATAATTATTGACTCAGTAAATAATTATGTTCTTTTAAGTAAGAAGAGTTAGAGGTGTAAGTAAATTATTCATTAAGAGGGGCCCTTCTTCGATTAAAACACAAAAATTGGCTATCCCTGTTCCAAAAATTAAAAATCATTTAATTGAATTTATATTAGGTTTTTGGTAGTACATACTATATTATAATAAATAATTAAAATAATAAAAAATAATTTTAATTTTAGTGTATGACTACAAGTTTTTTTATTTGATCTCAAAATTTTTCGAACTAGCGTTCATTCTCAATAGATTTAATGTTTGTACAAATTTTGTTTACAATGAATACACCTAACAAAACCATTGTTTAATCAAATTTTTAGTATGATTACCTTGGAAACTGAAATGAAATTTTAAAGAAAATTATTTGAAATTTCGACTCAAAATAGGAATTTGTAGCACATACTTAAAAAATTATCAAAAATTATTTTTCGAAATTTCACCATGATACCTATGTTTTACTCTTTAGAAGCACGATTATCTCATATTTAATGAAATTGTTAAAAATAATTATTACGATAAGATTTAATAATTAATAATATAACAGTGATATTTACTGTAAGAATCGCAAGTAAGAAGGCAGCTTGTTCAAAAATTAATCAAAAATCGATTATAATCAAAAATTAATTTTTAATATTAATTAAAAATTGAGTTGACCCACACTGCATTTCTATCAGTATATTTTATCTATATGTAAGCTTCCTCGAAAATATAGTAATTACAATTAAATTGCACACATCCTTGCACTAGCAATAAAAAAAGTCAGTGAAATAAATTTAATACAAATAAAATTAATTGCATTGCAGTTCGCTGTCACAAAATTAATTTGTATGAAATTTTATAGAAATGCACAGATTGATGTTTGAAATATTTACAAAAATAAAACAATCAATGTATAAGTTAAAAGAACCCAACAAACTCTAATTCTTTTAACAAGCCCCAAAATATTATGAACTTATTGAGAAATTTTTGAAATAAACAATCAAATTATTACCTACCCAGAATTTTTTTTAAATAAAAACTAAAACTTACCTTCAATTAATTATTATCACTTAACAATCACAGAAACAGTTTTGATATCAAACAATTTATTCGATATAATTCTGGATATTTATCTCAAAATAAACTATCTTGATCTCAAACGTAACAAACAAAAAATAGCAACAATAAATTGAAGATAATTCGCTAACAAACTAAATTAAATTTAAAAGTTCCCTTTGCATTTATAGCATCCGAATATATAGAATTATTAACTTATATTGTTTTATTAATTAAAAAATATACAATGCATATTAAATATTAAAAATAATAAAAAAGGAAAGTAAATACATTGAGTGAATAAGCTCAAGTGAGACAATACGGGTATTTATTGACTATATAGGTATTATTTGACTGGTAATACCAACTTTTTTTGTGGTGTAATGATTTGTTTTGGAGTGGGACAAATTTTTTAATATATTACCCGTTATTCCATTCATAACAATAACAAACTTTTTTTTACAAATAAAAATCGGTATCTTCAAGATAATTTTTTTTACCACAATCATCATAAAATTCCCTCTTATTTATTTATTAAATTTACAATGAAAGTCCGAAAATTAGTTGAAACAAAGAACTTAGAATGTAAATATCCGTCAGGAACGTGGTTTCCTTAATCTAACCCAGTATAAAACACTTAACTGCGTTAAATAAAATCTGAAGATAAAGAAACAAGTCCAGTAGTTAACACAGCGGATTCAACAGTCAGGAGCCATTAAAATTTAGATCTTCCCAATAATCGACCCCGACTGAGAAAGTCGCTTTGTAAACTACTGGACTTAACGAAATCGGGGTTTTTATTTATTTATTTATTTTTTTTTTTTAATTTATAAAGAAGGGTTTATATTTTAACAAAATGCATAGCCACAGAAATGTGATTCTTAATTGGAAAAGAATTATAATATTACATAAAAACAAAAACATAATAGTTTGTAGGCATAAATACAAAAAACTTTTAACAAAAAAGAACCGACTTCAAAATATAAACTTTTCCAAAACAAATTAATATGCATTAAAAAGTAAAAAGATAACGAAAATATAATGTAGTTAAAATTATTGTTATTTTTGGAGTCGGTGTCAGCCAAGAAAACAACTCTGACAGAACAGTTTGCTACATTAGCTTAGCTGACACCGACTCCAAAAATAAGATTAATTTTAACTACAATATATTTTCGTTACTTTTTTACTTTTTAATGCATAATAATTTGTTTTGAAAAAGTTTTTATTTTGAAGTCGGTTTTCTTTTTGTGAAAAGTTTTTTTAAATTTATTATATTTAGTAAATCTGAAGTACACTAACTAATTTTTCACTAAAAAAAGAATCATCGAAATCAGTGGGCGTGAGATTGAGTTATTCATCCTCTTACCGTGCATACATAAAGCAAATTTAAGACTTTTTATGGTTTTCTAATGGATGCCGTGGTCAGAACTGGACCAAAATGAAATAGGACCACGCGGGAAGCACTAGCTTTCAAATAGATAAATAATCATCAAAATCGGTTCAACCAGTCAAAAGTTCTGAGGAAAGAAACATAAAAAAAAAATACAGTAGAATTGAGAACCTCTTTCTTTTTGGTTTGAAGTCGGTTAAAAAGACAGTAAAACTATACCAATTAAAAATCTTAAAAAATTATACAAACTTGAATATTTTTTTATACCGAAATATGTCATCTTGTATTATTTCGTGCTTACTAACAGCGGTTGATAAATTTTAATAAATTTCCCGTTTTGGTTTTACCGTACACATTGGAGTTTCCATGATTATTGTTAGTATTGTATTTGGTGTAATTTTATTATTTTGTTGATTGTTATTTAATCACATTATTGGTAATTCAATATTTTCATTAAATAGGTGGTAATATACTTTTATAAAGAAACTAAGTCGAGTTTACTTATGATTCCTGGAATTTGTATGGGTATTCATTTTTCTTTGACGTGATGTGATTTTATTTAGATACGTGTATTTTCCAATTTATTTTATTTTGAACCTTTTTTAGTCCAAGCAAATTGGAAATTTGTTATTAATTCATTTTCAGTAAATAATATATTATATATAGGAAACAATATATCTATATATATATAGGAGACTCTATAGATCTATATAGATAGTCACTCATCACGATATCTCTGGAACTATAAGACCTAGAGACTTGAAACTTGGCAGGAATATTCCTTTTGCCAAGTAGAGGTCAGCTAAGAACGAATTTTACGAAATTCCACCCACAAGGGGGGTTGCGGGGGTGTTCATGAATAAAAAATTCATATTTTTCAATTATGGCTTTTAATAGTTCAAAACTTGGTCAGAATGTTTTAAATTACATTTAGAAATTTTTTTAACCTTCGGAGGGTAGAAAGGTGTAGCGAGAAAGTGGGAAGGAAATATCGAATATTTACAAATATACCTAAGTGGGGTATCAAATAAAAGAGCATGACCTGTACATTACAAAACTGTTATCCAACGCAAGGAAATGTGGAGGGAGGGGTGCAAGTGGGGATGTTGCCCAGCAAAGCGGGTATATTTTACGCCACGCAAAGCGGGCGGGAAACAGCTAGTATACCTATAGGGGAAGGTGTCCTATAATTATCCCACTAAGAAAAAATGTAATTTATAGCCAAACTATTCGAGATATGTATAACATCGAAATAGTTTTGGTTTCTCCATTCAACTGTTACAATATTGGCATGCCAATTTCTTGTAATTTGTTCAAATTTTTAGAGCTATTCAATATTTCCCAAAAGGGATCGTTTTACTGACCTTCTAAGATTAGGTGGGTAAAATGATCTCATTGCATTTTTTACCAAACAGTTCACATAAAATATTAATTGTTCTTTTACATTGCATCAACGATTAGTATGAAAACAAAAATAACTGGTAAAATCGTCTATATCAACACATTCAAGACCCGCCACATGGTGGCGGATTATTTTACCTATTATAATTTTACACACAAAATAGGGATCATTTTAAACGTAACGACATATTTGAATATCGTCATAAAAACTGACCTTAAAATTTACTATACGCCTATCCAAATGTATTATTATATTATTAAAAGTCAACACAAACCAAGAGTAAACAACCAGCCGGTAAAAATTAACACAAAATAGAAATTTTACATTGAAATTTGAGATCATTAGCAGTAAAATTGACATTTTTGCTACGAAACACAAATAGCTTATACATCGCCATAAGTCTTTGACGATTTATTTTATTGAAATTGACATTAAAAAAAAAGATAAATAATAAATAAATCATGAAAATTAATTTGATAAAATTATCTTAAATGATTTTAAATTTAGCAAATTTTGCAACTCTTTTAGGTAATGCACACTCAGAAGCCACACATACATCATTCCTGCCTAACACAAAATAAATATAAAAAATATCTTGAAATCAACTTTTTCGTGACGTAGCTCTTATAATATATTGTATTGTTTCAATAAATTTACAATCATTATAAATTAAACGGAACGGAAATGTAAGATCATATTTTGTTTCCCAAAGGCTGAATAAAAATAAATACAAATGAGAATAAAAATAAAATTATACTATGCAAAAATTTTCTAATTATTGGTTGGAAAACTTTTATTGCATTGAATTTTATATTCAATCATTATTTAATACATAAATAGTATGGAATTAAATTTTAATGAGTCTGATATCTTAGGTTTAAAAAGTGTAGTAAAAATTGTGCTATAAAAAATTATGAAAGTTGAGTATGGCATTTCAGGCAACTGTAGAAAATAATGAAAATGGAACCTGATACCTCAAACAGCTATACAGCCCAGAAAAATGAGAAAATAAAAATTCAAGCATCGCAGTATCATATGCGCAAAAAAAATATTCAAGGTCAAAGGTCGTGAAAATAGTTTTTTTTCAAATATCTCGTAAACTATTAATTTTATTGCAGTTTTAAATTATTATAAAATATGTTTGGGAGTTAATTTTACACAACAAAGGTTCTGTACAAAATATCCGTAGAAGCAATAGTTCTCAAGATATTTGGTTGAAAAAAATATCAAAAAAAATATTTAAAAAAGTAAATATTTATAATATTTTACAAAATTTATTTTCAATTTATTTTATTTTTATACCATGCATATATGTAATATGCAAGGTATACTAATTTTAGTCCCTAAGTTTGTAACGCTTAAAAATATTAATGCTATGAACAAAATTTTGGTATGGGTGTTTATAAAATCACCTAGTTAGTCCATTTTCGGTTGTCTGTCCGTTTGTCCGTCTGTCTGCCAACACGATAACTCAAAAGCGAAAAAAGATATCAAGCTGAAATTTTTACAGCGTACTCAGGACGTAAAAAGTGAGGTGAAGTTCGTATAAGAGCAACATAGGTCAATTGAGTCTTTGAATATTTTTGATATTTTTCGTGCGACAATGTATGCGACTTAATCTAATTTTTCTCACTTAAATATTTCGAAAACTATTGCTTCTACGTATATTTTGTACAGAACCTTTTTTGTATAAAATTAATTTTGTAATAGCTTAAACTGCAATAAACTTAATAGATTACGAGATATTTGAAAAAAAAACCTTATTTTGCGACCTTTGACCTTTGAATTTTTTTTTTTGCGCACATGATTTGCAATAGGGCTTTTCATTTTAAAATCACGATTCACATTTGTTTCGTACTAAATGATTTATAACCAATGTGATAAAATGCATAACAAATATCTTCTATCTTAGTCCTACTTATTGCTGTCAGTGCGAAAAAATAAATTCTGCACTTGCGCATATGACATAATGAAAAGGTCTATAGACTTTTCATAGATCATTTTTTGCATGAAAAAACTTAACTTTTTTATACAGAAAAACCTTTATTTTCCTGAGCTAGTATGAAAAAGTTATTATTAAATAATATTTTTAATTGTAGGTAATACTTAATTGTAAATTGATTTGGCGAGTCATATTCGTGCTTTAATTTAAAAAAATAAATTTACCTGTGTTAAATTAAACAAGTGAAAAAAAAAACAATTGACTGAGTTAATTGTTGAAATACCATGTATGGACAGTGTTGAATATCAGTGCTGGCCTTATTTTTTTATAAATTAAAAGAGCTAAAAAACCAACTCAATTTTGGCGGCTTTACGGCCGCCATTTATATGATTTTTGGAAGTATCGAAAATTTTCGAAAGTATTTGGCATAATTTTTTTTGGGTTTTTCGAAAATGTTTCACAAGACCACTATTGCAAATTTTCAACTCTCTATCTTTTATAGTTTCGGAGAAAATGGGCATCAAAGTTTTGTCCTAATTTGCGACCTCACGGATAAACAATGACGTTTACGAAAAATTTTTTTCAAATAAAAGTTGTTTACTTTTTTATAAGAAACATTTTTTACATTAAACTTTTTTTCTGTCTCTAACTCCTTACAAGATGGGTTCTACGGACCCCAGGCGCAAAGACATATCCCCTCTCCCATTCCGCTTCCTAACTAATATCCATCAAACCATGATACCTTCTTTCGGGCGTTTGAGCGGAGGGAGAGGGAGGAAATGTCTGCCAGCATTATTTAACGTTTTTGCGATAATTAGGGGACTTTGTGAGCGATTAATCTATCAAAAATCATTAATTAGCCAGTCTTAATCAGAGCCGAGTGGTTTTAAGTATTAGTAACAATGCTTCTGATTGGTTGCCTATTTTTTGTTGCATCAGATCAATAAATGGAAGAGGACTTTTCGTCTTAGAATTTTATTTTCTACCTGATCCAACAAAAGCATGCGCTACTTACGGGGTACTCTGTATTTACTTTCTATATGAATCGAAACTTAAAGAATGTCTATATGTATTCGAAATTTTTGCCATAATTAAAATTCCATATTAAGTAAGTATATTTCTTGAGAACACTTTTATAATTACTACCTGAATTGATATAATTAACGATTGTTGATGACGAATTTTAATTTATGTATTACATCATACATCTATCAGTTTTTTCATGTGTAAAAGTTATTGATATTGTTGAATTTGTTTTAAAATTCGCAAAAAATTTGTTTCAATTAAACGCAAAAAACATAGTTAAAGAATTTCATAGTAGAACTCGTTTAAAATTACTGAAAATCAAGGTCTTTGTCATTATCTCTTTCTGTTCATAATGCCAATTTTTCATTATTTTCTCTGTATTATTATTATCTAAATCCAAATTTATTAAAAAACTCACATCTGCCTGCAAACTTTTAATTGGAATTTCGTTTAATAAATGTTTATATAAGCTCTAGCTTTTATTTTTTTTTAAACTTTTGCTAATGATTCCATGCAAACTCTACACAAATTGGAATATTTTATTTTTTATAGTTTCGTAAAACACCTCTGGAAACTAAACTTGAGAGTTGGAAAATACTTTGGGAATTTAGACCAATAACTCGAAGCTACATAGGTACCAATTGATAACATTTTATCTTTCATTATTTCGGTAAATCGCCTGGAAACTAAATTACACAATTTAGTGTCCTGAGGACTTCATAGCTCTTTTTTCGAACCTGCAAGAGACGGTTCCCGATTGGTATAGATATAGATTTCAAGCCCCGATTTGATAGTATTAAAGTAGTGAAAAGGATGTTAATTGCTTGAGAGAATTCTATTTTATCCCTTGCACCTTTTAATATGATCAGATGAGAATGGTATGAAATTAGTCACTAATGACCAACAACCATCAGGTATATACCAATTTCCAAATCTTTTTTATAGATTTGGAAAAATGCTCCGGAATCTTTTGCGTACGGCGTATCGAAATTTTTTATATTTTCGTTTTGAAATCTACGTACTACGTAATCAACGAAATATAAAACCTCAAAATTTGAGAGGTGAGGGGTTAAATTATTTTCCCTGATTCAACTACATTAACGACTATTTACGGATTTTTGCAAAAGCGGGAATAGAAGTTAAAATATAATAGAAAACAATCATTTGTAAAGTGGGTAAGAAATATTTCTTTCAAGGCGCTATTAAGTTTTCTGTATGTGCTGCATCAGTGATGGGGGCCTTATTTTGAGAGGTGTATCAAGTTTTCTAGATTTTTAAACTGCCTTCTTTGATTACCATTATATAACCCTAGTGCACTGCCTAAAATTAATAGTTAACTTCATGCTTGAAATCTACACAACCGGAAAAAAATATTTTAGGTTACGCCCATAAAAATAAAAACATGAATCATTTCAAAAACCTGCGTGGATCAGTGTCTGACCCATATGTTCGCCAGGATTGTACTATTTATTACTGGAATACATTATACCCTATTACACAATTTGTAAACCATATCGTTAGCCATTTAAATTATATGATGTAAGAAGAGTTTTTACAGATGTTCTTATGTATAAAACAGAAGGGACTATGTATGTGTAATGTGTATACATGAACCAGCCGGTCAGGCCCATCATTTGAAGTTGTACACATGCAATACCAATCACACAGTAACACATAACCATAGCACATAGTACACATTCCCTCTTTATTTTATACATAAGAACGTCTATAAAAACTCTTCTTACTTCATATATTTTATATGGATAACGAGATAGCGAGATAGATAGCTTACAATCGGTATATGAAATATATATCAAGATACCTATACTAATTTTAATCCCAAGTTTGTAACGCTTTGGTATAGCTATTCATTAAATCTCCTAATTAGTTCACTCAAAAACAAAAAAGGGTATCTCAAATCTCGTGCTCAGGACGTAAAAACTGAGTTTGAATTATTAAATGAGCCAGATAGGTCAATTGTGTCTTGGGCCCGTAAGAGTTATCTTGTTAAAAATAGAACAAAAACCGTTAGAGATAAAAAAAAATTTTTAACGTATAAATGTTCCTTATAAAAAATTTTCAACTATTGTTTGAAACATTTTTTTGTAAACATCATTGTTTATCCGTGAGGGCTCAAATTAAGACAAAACTGTGGTGTCTATTTTCTCCAAAACTATAAAAGAAAGGAGGGAGTTGAAAATTTGCAGGTGGGTTCAACTAGTGATATTATGAAAGATTCTTGACAAACGAAGAAAAGTTCTTGAAAAACTTTTAAGCTCTTCTATTTTATTAATTAACATAATGCAAACAGGCTGTTTAAACAATTAGCACAGTCAATTGCTTGTTTTCACTAGTTTTCAAAAAATTTTATTTATTACTATCAATACACGAAATTAAAAGTTATTTGTAAATATAGAGTATTGATTTGATATTATTTAATATTATTATTTTCCCAATTATCACGGGATCAAAATTATTAAGCGGGAGGCACGTCTATGGTATCACTAAACGTTTCCTTAGATCCAAGATCCAAGAGATTTAGATCTACAAGATATTTGATTACATCTCTACACGATGTGATTTTAAAAGTTTATTTTTAGGTCTATAACGGACTCTCTCTCCCATTCCATAGTTAAGGTTGTTGATATGTTGGTGATATAAAACAAGATTTTTGTTTTGTCTAGAAATATGCGATTTTCGACTGAAGGGATTAAATTAAAAACGTTTGTCTCTTTCAGCAGTTTTTTTTAAGTAATGATTTCCAATTTCAGCCTGTTTGTCTCCATGTGTCAAAACCCCCATTAAGCGTGTTTTAAACACCTCTAATCAGATTTATAGCGCACCCTTACCTCTCTCCATTGAGTTCAAAGTCTATGTTATAGCTGTGAGCATATTTAATTCGGCTGTCTCCAAATATTTGATGGTTATTTGGCCCAAAGTTTAAAAATTTATCTAATAGTGGATTATCCTGATGTTGAATTTGCCATATTACCCATAAAAATGTAAAACTAGACTTGATACCATGAAAAATTTTTAAGTGAAATTAAAATTGATTAATTGATTAAATGTTTTATATGTAATCTCTATGGCGATACCCACGTATGACGTCACTGGTGGGTATCTTCCGCATTGTTTAATTAGGAATTTCAAACGTTCATATCTTGCATACTAGCAAAGATTTTTTCAAAACCAGCTTAACTTTTCTTTTCAAGAAGTGAGAATTGATCATCTGAAGTGATTCTTATCAAATTTGTCTTCCTTTTAAATTTTATTTTTAATCTAGAAATTTTCTTTTGGCGTATTAGATAAATAATAAGTAACTTATATTAGATTAACCGTTAAAGCCATACATTTGTACCGAAAAATTTAACAATGAATCAAGCATGAATGAGGTGATTGATCAAGGATACAGTTTCAAAAATTTTTATTCTTTTTATTTCGTCTGCAAGAATTTTTAATTTTTACTGGAAATCATCCTTGGAAATACGTAAAAGGTAGCTAAATAGGTACATAAGGATCGAAAAATTCTGAGAATTACAAACAAATGTTCAAGTCGTGCGAGTAATCATCATACGTAATAAAAAAAAATTAATAATAATATAAAGTGTGTGTTTGTGTGAGGTGATTGTTTTCGTAATAATTTAGGAGGAGACATGTATCTTAACGAAATTTCTAGCCACGTGGACCCCACGAATGTCTGGTACTAGTATACTCCTAGAAATTGCGTATCCGGCGTTTTGAAGTTGCACACGCGGGAAAAAATAAATATTTTCTTAGCGGTTTGACATGTTTGGGCAGGTGTTTTTTCAAAATATAATCTAAAAATTTTCTTTAATTTGTGAAACAAATTGTTAACATAAAAACAGGTTAAAATTAAAATTTTTGGTTATAGATGATTTTATAACCAAAACCAAAAGGCATCCATAGCCACGTTGTTATAAATCCCGTTGACATACCCAGTTAGTTAAAACATAATTTTGCACATTTCGGATATTCTTTTTGCCTACTTGCCCACAGTTTTTACACCCTATGTAAGTGGAGCTGGAAAATGTTATCTAGCGTGTAGCTTTACCTTCTCCTACTTTTCCTGCTTACACCCACTGTAAAAATGTAAGCAAAAAAACATCAGTGTTACAAATTAGTCTAGGCACCAAGCTACTTTTCGTAGCCGATGAATGTCTATGGATGCACTCAAGTTTAATGTAATATTATAATGTAATTTTAAGAGTTAATTCAATTTCAGTAGGTATTTGGCTCTAAAGTGGTGCAAAAAAATTATTAAAAATAAAAATTTAATTACTTTTGGCTTCATTTAATGAAAAAAGGTATGTTTTTTTCGCAAAGCTCACCGTTTTCTAGTTATACAATATACTTTTTAAAGTTATTTTATATGACAAAATCACCATCATCCAAACTTCATAGTCGGGAATCGTTCTTTACCTTTATTGGGAAAATACACAGAGAAACAGCTTGAATAATATGAATGATTTCATCCGAGGAAATGAACATTTCATTCACTGGAATTCAAGATCAGACTGTCGCGGGCTTTTGGTCGATTTTCAGAATTCTGAAGAGTAATTACAGAGTGAAATAATCTTTAATTACTTATGAAGCAGTATATACAACTCGGTAACGATGTGTTTTACATAAAAAACCAAGCAATGCCTCAAGTGTACATTTGGGGCTTTTGATTTTTTAAATCTATTACTTTTATTTTACGAAGTAAAATATCGGAATGCTAATATTGATTTCACATTCATAGAGATTAGATACTGATTAATAAAGAATTAATAATTAAGTATAAGCTTAGTAAAAAAATAACAAATAATAACAATACCTAATCACAATAAAATGATAAAATTCTAGCAGTACCTACCTATATATAAAAAGGATTCTTTTAAACCAAAACGATTACATTTAAGTCTAATATTTTGAAAGAGAAATGAATTTATTTATTAGTATAACATTACTTTTGCTAAGTGCAAATGCCATTCAGGTATGCTCCAGAAATTATGTATTTTACCGAAAAGAAAATCAGATTATTAAATTTATTATTTTTAGAGCTTTACCGTACATGCACGTGGTGCCAACATCACAGATAAAGATGACGGTAATAGTGAACAATAAAAATATATCTAGAAGTTTTTTTTTTAAACTTACACGTATAAATTTTTTAGATATAGAAAATCGTATTATTTTGGGTGAAGAAGCTCAACCTGGTCAATTCCCATGGCAAGTTGCAGTTACTATAAATATGGGCTCGTTTTGTGGTGGTGCTTTAATACATCCACAGTGGGTTTTAACTGCTGCTCATTGTGTACAAAAGTAAGATTTTTTTAAGCTTTAAAATCAACAAAAATCGGACCAAACTAATGTAAATTTCATCCCACACAAGTTAAAACTTTTTTGAGAACCATATTGCTACAATAATGCAGTAATTTTCACAAAGTTTATGTTTAGGTATTGACAAAAATTTTTTAAGAATCAAAATTCTATTTCATTCATAATATCACTTAAATTAGTTTTATATACGTTTGTACCTATATACATAAAAAACCAATAGAAACCTTGGAAAAATATCACTGTTAAGGTGAGGAGAAAGATGTTTGTGAAAATGACTGTAGATAAAATATTAATCAAAATTGTTTGCTTTTTAATAATTTGTAATTTTATATTGGGAAGTTTTATATTCTCTCTTGTTTACGGTTCAAGATGTTAATCAGAAAATCATTCTTTAAATTGCATAGATATATTATTATCATCTATCCATGGATTAAACATTTTTCATTATTTTTTGAGATTTTTAACAGTAACCATTTAATATTAATTGACCGAGTTTATAGATATGAATTAATTCCACGTTTAACCACTTCATTGTGATTAATTAACAATAGTTTTTAAGTACCTACATATTAAAACTTGTCCTGAATTATTATAATAATGCATCAAAAATTTGTTATCATAAATTTTACTAGTGATTATAAGTTTCTAATTGTAATTTTTTTTGAAAAAGCCTTGGCTTTAAACAGGCTTTAAGGCCTGTATTTTTTTCTACATAGATATTGGAACTTTTTTGAGTTGCTATTCTTATATATACAGGCCCATAGCCACGAATGAGCGTTTAGGTAGATTCGATGCCGGGACTTGTTAACCCATACCAAGACAGTGACCGAATGCATAGGTTTATGAAAATTATTATCTAAAACTATTAATGATCCTTAAATTTTATTAAAATTAATTTTGTGTTTTATTATCTACATATTATGATCATTAAAAAGTTTTATTCAACCGATTTATTCTTAGTGGACAAAAGCCTATTATCATTTTGTGGGTTTGTTTTTATTGTAAGATTACTTCTATTTTTAGTGGTTACACATATTCGTTAGTAATTGGATCGCATAAACGTACAAGTATTACACAAACTGGCGTTAGAGTTACTGCAAAAGAATCAAAATATCATAAAGAATACCATTCAAGCACCTTACACAATGATATTGGTTTAATTAAATTACCAAGTCCGGTGAAATTAAGCGGTAAGTGGGCCAACTTTTCTTAAATTCAAAAACACACATCAATATAGTTCAAATTGATCAAATCATTCCAAAAAAGGCAATAATTTTTAGGCTTACTAGTGAGCCAGAATACCTGTATTGCTATGAAACAAGAGAAACTTATTATAAAAATATTTACTATCTCGGGCTAGATATCGACCTTTCTTGCTGTTTATAAAGACTTTATGGACTTTAAGGTCGAATTTTATAAATTAAAAACAGCGCCTTTATGTATAGTATAAACTATGGATTTATTGTGTTTTTTAATAACTGGTCGTTGGTCTAATTAAAAGAGGTGGGCGTCCTCCTTACTGATCTTCTGATAAGCCTGCGATTTGGATGTTCATCTCATTCAATGTTCATAGTTATGATACCAGTTTCGCATACTAGCAGATATGAGAAAGACTGTTATATCAAGAACGTTACATAATTATAATACAACTTTTTGTCGAAAATTAGTTATTTCATAAATAGACTACAACGATATAATCCGAATTCAATATCGAACAGAAAACAACAAAATGTAACAAATAATTTTAAAATAAAATTTATTTTAGAGTATATTCAACCAATACCATTAGCCGATCCAACACAATATATACAACCCAAAACCAAGCTTACAGTTAGTGGTTGGGGGCAAACCGAGAATGGTAAGTTCACTTGCATGATCTAGGAAAAACTGCCATTGAAGAATAAAGAATACTATTTAGGAAATTTGTAACAGATTTCAATAAATAAATAACTTTTTTTTAACTCTTTTTGTAAAAAACTAAGCGGTTATTAATTCTTTTGACCGCTGAAATTTAATTCGTAACATTAAGTAGGTATAATAGTATGAAGAGAATCTCTCATATTAAGTTTATCGGATGATATGTTTTATGTTTAATTTTCTTTGTATATATTAACCAAATATTTACAAATCCTCACACACATTATATGTAATCTGCATTTCGGTCAAACTTTTTCAAATTTTGGGGAATGATAGTTTAAGTCATTCTAAATACAAGTTCTCATGGTCACAAGTCATAAAAATGACAAGATTTCAAGTTATCGCTAAATTAAAATTGTAAAATGTACTCATTTATATAAAAAAATTATTGTAATTTATCTGTCAAAAATCATGTACGTAGCTGAAAATATTGATCTTATCAATTCATACTATTGATCCACTGAACATTTAACACTGCTTCTTCTTTGAATTTCGTAACATATCCTTCAAAAAAAAACAAGAATTAAAAGACAACACCCTTACATTAAAAAACACACGTTAGCATGTAGCTATACATATCTGTATATTTATTTGCCTATACACACATAGGCATATATTATACAAATAAGTACATTTTCCAACTTTAATTTAGCTATAACAAGAAATCCTGTTATTTTCATGACTTGTGACCATGATAACTTTTTTAGAATGACTTAAACTATCATTTGCCTAAATTTTAAAAAGTTTGACCGAAATGCAAATTACATCTAATTTGTGCGAAGTCTTTTGTAACTTAAAATGAAGATTTGTAAATTTGTTTGTTTGTTTCTAGGTGTTTTAAGTGAAAATTTAAAATACGCCAATCTTACATCAATTGAAAATGAAAAATGTGCTGAATATTATGAAAATCAAGCAGAAGAAATTTATGAATCAACAATTTGTTGTATGGGTGCCACTATTGAAAGCACATGTTTTGTAAGAATCTTTTTCTATTAATTTTCTTTATCCAAGATTGAAAGCTTTATTAGCTACACACAAACATTTGAAATAAAAAATTTACAAAGAGATTTTTAATGAGCCATAGGTCGTGGAAAAAAGACTAAAATTTTGTTTCGTAATAACATGTATTGAAATTTTGAAATGGCTTGTTAAAAAACATCGGGAAAGCACCCTTTTTGAAATGCAGGTTGTTGAAATTTTAGAAAGAAAGGATATTAGGTATTAGGAATATTCGCAGAACAGCTATTTAAAAAAAATTGCAAATGTGTTAAAAATAAACAAACAAATAAAAAAAATGTTTATATATATATATATATATATATATATATATATATATATATATATATATAAACTTTTTTTTCGACGTTTTTAAAGATTTTCTAATTTCTGCAGTCCCTCTGAACTGGGCCAAAAGGTTGAAAATCGATATGCTGTTCAGGTTAGACTCAAGTGCCTTTTGCAGAGTGTTCATTTCCCAGACTTCCTCCTCTTTTTTGTGTGGAAGTATCATGTATTTTCGTGTTGTTTGAGAATTTACCTCCACTCTGAATTGTTACTCCAAATTGAATTGCGCCCCCTAATTAAACTAGAGAGATAAGAATTTATCTAAAAATATAGTTCCATTTGAGGAAGCATCTTTGACAGCGTCGATTTCACAACCTTCCAGCCCTCTTAAGTAAATGTTTCATATGATATTTTCAAAAACGTGAAAAGATAATAATCTCATTTCAATAGAAAACATTAAATAATAATAAGATGCAACTAATAAGGTCGGAGCCCGATCTAAGTGATGGAGCGCTACTTAAGATTGTAAGAGACACATAACAATCAAATTACTTTTAATTATCTAAATAATTAATGGGTGTACCGTTGTTGTATCTATTATGTTTAGGTACATGCCTACGAGTTTTCTAATAAATCAGAATTCGGTTAATACATTTATACTTTTCTTTGAAAATTCTTTTTATTTCTCCAGATTTTTAGCTTTCCTTGTTGATCATAAAAAAAATAATGAAAATATTTTAAATCGCTAATACAGAGAGAGGAGGAGGTAGTTATCATACACCTCATTTTTCTAGTACCTACGTTTTCTTTGTATCTTTTGATACGATTTTTGGAATCTATCTATATTTGAAACTAATATTTACCTTCATACTTACCTATGAAATAATTTATACCAAAAAAATAATCCGAAAAAAGTAATATTTTACGAAATGTGTTATATCGGCCGACTAGTTTATAAAACGATAATTAAAATACTTTCGGGACATTATTGAAAATTGACAGGGTTTTGAAAAATACATATTTTCCAAAATTGTTCATATTCCATTAAAAAATTTGTGTAATTTAGGGAGACAGCGGTGGTCCTTTAGTACAAATTAGCAATGGCAAAGCAACACATGTTGGAGTAGTGAGTTTTGTATCAGCTAATGGTTGTAAGGCAGGTGAGCCTTCAGGTTATACACGCACCGCTTCATTCAGACAATGGATCAAAGAAAATACTAATGGAGATGTTGCTTAATAAACTTATTCTAAAATTAAAATATTATTTAAAAATAAATTTTAGTTGATTTTAAAATTATTTATTTTTTTGGAAACCGATAATATTGACTGTTGACTTAACTATTCTTAAAATACACTTTCCTTCAAAAGAATATAGCCCCTTTTAAAACAATTCAAATACTTGCGAAATTTCAGCAAGTATATTTAACAACTGTATATCCGAATAAAATGGTCAAATAGTGGTCTAATAGGGCTGTATCTCTTTGCCGAGGGTTGGAAGGATGGTAATTTTCTAAGAATTTTGAAAGCATACACAGGCCGTAAAATGTACCTTTAGAATAAATCCAATATATGTATTCTAACTCTTCTATTGAATGTGTATTTACTCATTGGTACGAGATTTTGTGCCCAAGTTACGCATTATAATTCAATTTAAACTTTTTAATAAAACTTACTGTTTTTTTTTTAAATTACCCATAGATTACATAGTTTGGACGCGCTTTTAGGGATTCTGGTTCGTATTTTTTTAAGTTACCGTCAATGCCAATTTGAGAGTTAAACTTCTTTAAACATATTAACAAAATCTTATTTGTCCTCAAAGCTTCATTTTTCTGTAGATTGTTTATTACACACCCCTCCTTTTTGACGGAATACGCAAATTAGAGAGGGTCAAATTTACTTTCACGGTATGTAACTAAATTAAAAAATAGAGGGCAAGCAACAGTTTTGGGTAAAAAAACAATAAGTTTTTATTAAAATGTTTTTAAAAAAAATTTAAATTCGAAAGTGTTCAATTTGCTTTAACAGTGCGTATAACTTGGTCACACATTCCATAGAGAAATCCATAAGCTTTCGAATGAATATATTGCATTTCTAACAAAGTAATTTTAACAGTGTAGGCTTTAAAGATTCTTAGAAAATTATAAGATAGCTTTTCTCATCTTTCCAACTCTCGACACAAAGTCGTGGGGATAATAAATTTTCAGCTTTGTATTCAAATTTCTAAAACTACGAAATCTACAGTTTCGCAAATATCTAAACTTTTTTTAAAGGGGAGTTTTTTTAATTGCAATTCCTTAAACACTTCCTTATCCTCTTCGAAAATGTAACTCTGTTGCATACATATTCACTTCAAAAGAAAATTTAATTTCTTAAGTATTTAAATTTGTTTTCGAAAAAATGTTCTAAACAAAAATTGATGTTTATTTTTTTTTTTAAGATCAACGTTCTATTTTCAAGTGTTATTCTATCTTTAGAATCTAAATTGGCTCTTAAAGCAACCCGAAGAACTAGGTCAAATCTGATGTCAGAACATGATGTCCTCCAACAAACTCTACAATTTTTGTATAAGTTATTTTTTTTATTGATTAGCAACAAAAGGAGAAGCTGGCCATTATAGATTAAAATGATCCACCCTGTATACATGGTATAAAAATTAACTGTATAATTTATAGGGAGACAGTGGTGGTCCTTTGGTACAGTTTAACAATGGTAAAGCAACACAAGTTGGAATTGTAAGTTTTGGGTCAGCTAATGGTTGCATGGCTGGTGAACCTACAGGTTATACACGCACCGCTTCATTTAGACAATGGATCAATGAAAATACTAATGGAGATGTTGCTTAATTAAGGGACTTTAATTATTAAGTACCTAATAAATTTTAACGTTTGTAATACCACTTATTACTTTTGCAAAAAAATTTCCTTTCCTTATTTTCATCGTTTAATATTATTTTGACTTTAAAAACAAAGACTACTGCGTTATAGCCTTCACCTGCCTTGTCTTCACTTATCTCCCCACCCCCATAGCACTCATCCTTGAAAGCTTTCAAAATACTTGTCACCCTTAGCCCGACCATAATAGTAAGGATAATCTTCTGTCGTTTAAATTCCAAACGACTTCTATGAGATCAAAGCGAGATCTATCAAATCAAATTTTTTCTTGATAACCAGTGCTAGTCCTATCTTAGAAAATTCTACGTGCGCCCAATCACAGAGAGTAAAAAACATCCAGGAGAGGTTATTTTTCTCAGAACCGAGAAAATCAATACATAGAATAAAACAAAATCACTTCCCGCTGGTTACCATAAGGAGGGTAAGAGACGGCATATGAAGTGAAGGTAATTTATAATACAACAACCTTTGTGTTTAAAATTTAAGTTGCCCAGCGAAGCGAGTAGTTCACAGCTAGTTCAAACAATTAAAGAAAGCCGTAAGTTTTTTTAATTAATTTTAAAAGACAAAATTATCTTGACTTTGACATTGAACATGTTTTACTTTACACGATGGTAAGTGATTGTGTGTTTGTTTCGATTGATATCTTGTTTGTTAAAAGTTGATACTCGTAGATTAATTCAATGTAAGTGTAATAATTATGTCAGATTCCTTGTTGTAACAAATAATAGTCCACATTTCTATTAATTAATTTTTGAGTCTCACGTTAATTTGGAGTAGATAATTACCGTGAACAGAACATTATTAATTATTGAGAAAAACGTAGTTTTTCCCTATGATTGCGTTCTTCATTCACTGATCCACGGGCTGGCTATACCTTTCATGGGATCGAGTTATAAAGGATTTGCGGATTTTTTGTCTTTATGGTTAACTCTGTGATTACGTTCACCGCACTGATCCTCGGAAAATCTGCGAAAAGCTCAAAAAAACTTAGATAATATTCTGTTCAAACTAATCATTTACTCGAAGTTATGTTAACGTGATACGCTAAACATGCGATACGCATTCTACGTATAGTAATTTTTATTAGTTTTTTTCCAAGACAGGGAGAGTATACTTTTCCTAGCTATAGTTAAGTTTGACTAGTATATACATGTTGGTCAAATTTCAACACTTTTCAGTTTCAATTCAACTTTTTACTGAAAAGATCAGTAACAATCAACTTTACCTAGGAAAAGTCACCTCTTACTGGTGGATCAACTTTTCCTATAACATATACAAAATCTAAGGCATATTATATAAAGAAAATATTTTATTGACCTATTTTTTTCGGCAGGGAGTATAGTAGGTAGAAATGCATCTAAATCGACCGCAGCGCTATTATCTTGCAATAAATCATGTATTTTATTTAAAGTACTACTAATTTTCAATTGTTTACAGGCAAATTGTAATGCAAACTTGGTGCATTAGAAATTGTGAAAATACGAATCGAAATTGCATAAATAATATTATTTACATATTAATTAACACAATTACTCATTTAAATTTGTTAGAAAATAGTATTAAATTTTTTAAGTAGGTAAAACATACATACAATTCTTGTTTTTTACCTATATAAATACTTACTTAGCCAAACATTTTGCCGTTTTAGCCCAATGCTATAATAGGCAAAGGCATTTTGCGATCCCAGCAAATTGAGCTTAAACTGAAATTTGTTTACCTTCAATGTTTGTTGTTTGTGTTTGCCAAATAGCACAGAATATTCAAAAATTTAATTAACAACAAATTACTATAATTGAATATATTATTCGTTGTACAGGAAAAAGGAAATTTAAAATAATCATTATTAAAAGTCCACCTACTGAAAATTAAATTAGACATTCGTATATTTTTTCAAAATAAATCCCCTTACATTTTAATAAACGTTCAATAATGAATTAATTGAATTATTTAAATATTTATTAAAGCTATTAAACAATCATTTCATTATACAACAGAGACACTAGCAGAAAGACGGCAAGAACAAGCCTAGATGAATTTGGCCTTTAGAGGCCAGATCTATCATAAGAGCCAGTTCTTCGAAAAAAGGTTGGATTTCAATCTACAGACCTTTTGATGGTCGAAATGTATCGATATAAGTATGTTTTCTTTTCCAATGTGCAGCCATTTTACCAGTGTATTTTAAAGTTAATAAAACCTCTAAATTAATAAACTTATTAATCTGGATAAAGCCACGACTAAAATGTTATATATTTTCTAATAACTTGAAATTGAAAACTACATACATATATTTAAATTGGCTACAAAAACAAGGACTGCCTTCATACACTTTTTAAGTAAAACGAGTGAAAACAAACCATTGACTGAGTTGATTGTTGAAATACCATGCATAGACAGTGTTGATTACTCTATCACATTACACATAAATAACTGATATGCCCGTATAATACATAATTTACGCCTAGTTTGCGCCTTCACGGGTAAACAGTGATGTTTACGAAAAAATTTTTCAACAAAAAGTTATTTATTTTTTGATAAGGAACATTTACATTAAACTTTTGTTCTCTCTCTAACGGTTTACAAGATGGGTACTACGACAGAAGACCTACTTGACCTATGTTGCTCATTTACGAATTCGACCTCACTTTTTACGGCCTGAATATGCTGTAATAATTTCAGCTTGATATCTTTTTTCGTTTTTGAGTTATCGTGTTCACAGACGGACGGACGGACGGACGGACTATCGGAAATGGACTAATTAGGTGATTTAATGAACACCTATTCGCGATCGCAAAATACGGTGGCGCCGCGCAGCGAGGATTAGTGAAACTATTATAGAGGATTTTGAGTTTTGACAGCTACACAAGTGCTGAATGTTTTTGTTGTTGAGATGGAAATTATCAAAAATGAAAAACGTTGTGGTGTTCCCCAGTGTGGGAAAACAAGATCTACAGGCGTCAGTTGTCGCACAATGTCACAAAAACATGCTTGCACTTGCTTCCCGCGCCCGCTTTGCAAGAACAATAGCATTCGATTTTTTTGTCATTGGCTACAAACACTTTGATTTAGATCTCATGAGGTTTCTCGGTGATGTTCGACGTTTGCAAACATGAAGATTTGATTAATAAACAATTATTTTGCTTCGATTGGATACCACAGAAAAACAAGTTTTTGGAACGAGAAAGCGCCTCTCCTTCCATCAACGGCCTTACTGATCCACCAAGTAGATAAAATATATCACCAATATTAATATCCAGGGCTTTCTCCATGTTAAAAAAACAAATAAACAAAAAAAAATGAAAAAATTTATTTTGACAACTTGAACGAAAATCCTCTATATCGGCCATATTGCATTCACACCAGAGCCATCTCTAGGTAATTTCGTTCGCCAATACCAAAATTTTTTTCGTAGCATCAATATTTTTAAGCGTTGCAAACTTGGGACATAACTTAGTATACCTTGCATATTACATATATGCATGGTATTTAAGGATCTTTTTATACCATGTATATATGAAATATATCAGAGTATATTAAATTTAGTCCCAAGTTTGTAACGCTTAAAAATATTGATCTGTTTGAAAGCTGGTGCTTCCCGTTTGGTCCCATTTCATTTTGGTCTAGTTCTGACAACGGCATCCATGAGAAAATTATAAAAGTCTTAACTCAATATCACTTCGATGATTCTTTTTTTAGTGAAAAATTAGTAAGTGTACTTCAGATTCACTAAAAATCGGAAAAAAAAAACTTTTAACAAAAAGAAAACCGACTTCAAAAGAAAATTTTTTCCAAAACAAATTAAAATGCACTAAAAAGTAAACAAATAATGATAATATAAAGGAGTTAAAATTATTGTTATTTTTGGAGTCGGTGGTAGCCAAGGAAACATCTCTGACAGAACAGTTTGCTACATTAGCTTGGCTGACACCGACTCCAAAAATAACAATAATTTTAACTCCATTATATTATCAATATTTGTTTACTTTTTAGTGCATTTTAATTTGTTTTGGAAAAATTTTTCTTTTGAAGACGGTTTTCTTTTTGTTAAAAGTTTTATTTATTAACAAATAGAAAGAAACGAAATATTACACTCAAGTCGAGTCTTCTAGATACCGAGTCTAAGACGTAAGAAACTGAGTTGAGATTGTAAAAGGTATTTAAAGTATTGTGTATATAAGGAACTTTGACTTAGACATAGGTACCTATAGAAAAATTTGAAATAAATGTAAAAAATTTTGTTTCATAATAAAAATATGTGGGAATACTAACAGCATATTTAAAAAAAATGCATTTTTATACCACGCATATAGGAAATATGCAAGGTATACTAAGTTTAGTCCCAAGTTTGTAACCGTTACATAATATAACGCTTAAAAATAATTTTGTTATAGGTGTTTATAAAATCACCTAATTAGTCCATTTTTGGTTGTCTGTCCGTCTGTACGTCTGTCTGTCAATACGATAACTCAAAAACGATATCAAGCTGAAATACTCAGAGAAGCTGAGTACTCAGGACGTAAAAAGTGAGGTAGAGTTTGTAAATGAGCAACATCGGTTAATTGGGTCTTGTAAATCGTTAGAGATAGAACAAAAGTTTAAATGTAAAAAATATTCCTTATAAAAAAATAACCAACTTATGTTTGAAACACTTTTTCGTAAACATCACTATTTACCCGTGAGGGCAAATTTGCTCTTTTAGAAAACATAAAAGAACGAGCACATTTTATTTGAGTCAAGCATTTTGTGTACAGAAATAGACTAATTAAATGATTTTGTGAACACACATAACAAAAATTTGTTTGTAGCATTAATATTTGCAGCAATACAAACTTGGGAATAATACTCTGATATATTTCATATACAGGATGTTATTCAGTTGATAGTATAAAAATATGGGCACTACTCAATTAAGCTTAACAAGACGAACGAAAAGTTTTGCACCAAATTTCGATCTGATGCGTAATTAAAAATCCGAGATGATTAAAAAAAAACAATAAATTTGTCCAATTACAGAACACTTAGATTAAGGCGAATTCAGAGTCTAGCTTTTATTATAAATAAGCCACTTCCTTTAATGATGCAGGAGTTTACAAATTGTGAGCGTATTTTGCCAATTGACTCTTATTCAGAAAAACTTATAGATGAATATTCCGGATGTTGCCCTTTCGCTCCAATTTTTTTATAACCCCGTCTCCAACTACACAAAAACAATCAAACGACAACTTTTTTTAACCAAGTTAGTCTTGGTTTTTTAGGCCAGTTCACGTAAAAAAAGCCCCTTTTGATTTTTTTCGTTGAGTTCACCGTTTTCGGGATATTAACAGTTTAATGTTGGGAAAAACTCCCCAAAATAGTCATTTTCAAATTGACGTGGCTAAAAATTCATGTTTTGAGCTTATCCAAATCCTAAAATAATTTTTTTTTTAAATTTCAGATTGTTTTTTCTTTGCATATTTTGAATTATCCTGTAGACAGTCGGAGACGGACGGGCACAGATATAGTTAATATTTAGCAAAAGTAAAAAAGGTTTAAAAAATGATAGACATGGAATGAATAAAAATGATTCAAAGAGCACCTATTTCCCATTTTTTTTTTAATAGTTCCCATCATTTTTTTTAATAGTTCAGTTTAAGTGGCAACAATCTTTTTGGGCAACATTTCATGGGCAGTAGAATTGCCTATATTTTTATGTAATACATGTGTAAAAGAAGATGCTAGATTTAGATGCACCAAATATTTTTGTGCCGCGTGCTAAAAGAGAATGCACAGTATCCCGCCTTTTTCTGTTGAAAAAGTCCAATGTAAAGAGGTATTTCTATGACGACGGCAGATTCCAGTGGGAAAATATCTTTTTCAAAACAAAAGATGGTAAAAAACAAACTGAGAACGAGCATGTCAATAAGTTCAAGCTTAATTCCATTACATATTGAGTAGCCTACCCCCTTAATTTGTATGAAAATTGAAAAGCATTACCAGTGTCGCTACCACACGTATTTTTTAAAATTAAAACTAATAGTTTTTAAATACTAACTAGATGGCAGGTCACAACTGAGAAATGGTTGTCATCCTTAATTCTTATAATCGCTCTCACATGTAAAAATAATATAATTCCATTCTTGAATGAGTTGTTCATCGAATTTTTTAATTTTTCATATAAAAAGCAGAAATAATAAATATTTTCAAAAATTTAAATGTCTTTGAGACATAATAAAAATTAAGGTAAGACAATTAATATTTATGTCCAACTGTTTTAAACGAAATTACATGATTTTTAAAATCAGTCAAATCATACTTATGACGTTTATTAGCAATAATAATACCTATTGTTTAAAAAAATTCGTTTTATTCCAATGGATATATATTATAACATTTAGAAAAATACTTTTATCGTTAACAACAATGTATTGGAGTTTTTTTTATTTTATTTTTTAGGTTAATAAATATGTCAAAGAAAGTATTAAACACAGATATACAGACCAATGAAGAAATTATAGACGAATTAACACAAGGTATTGAATCCCAACGTATTCAAGATGAATTACTATCGAATAGTGATAATGAACACATTCCAGAAGACGATACGACTAGTAATGATTCAGAGGTAATAAATCCAGAAGATCCAGAATGTGACCAAAAAGATATGACAGATAACGATGATTATGTTGACGAAGAAGCTTTGAAAGATTTAGAAACAACGTTAACAGACGACCAAAAAATTGAAAGAAAACAACAATCAATAGATTTAAAAAATAAAGGGAATGATATATTTAAAACCGGTAATCACTTAGAATCACTAAAAATTTACACAGAAGGTTTAAATCTATGCCCGCTAAGTTTTTCACAAGTCCGAGCAATGTTATACTCAAATAGAGCTGCATCGAAAGCAAAACTTGGACGTACTGAATCTGCAATTGAAGATTGTACGAAAGCAATAGATTTGGATGAGAATTATATACGAGCTTTATTGCGCCGGGCACAATTATATGAACAAACTGATAAATTAGATGAAGCTTTAGCTGATTATCAAAAAGTACTTACTTTAGATCCCTCTGTACAAGAAGCACAACGGGCTGCTATTAGATTACCACCATTGATTGCTGAGCGAAATGAGAAAATGAAAGAGGAAATGATGGGAAAACTGAAAGATCTTGGTAATATGTTCTTGAGACCGTTTGGATTGTCCACAGAAAATTTTAAACTACAACAAGATCCAAACACAGGAGGGTATTCAGTTAATTTTCAACAAAATAAATGAAATACATCAATTAATACTGTATCAGCACCAACAGCTCTGAATATTGTCTCTCACATAAAAAATAAAGTAACGCTTATTTTATTATTTATTAGAAAAGTTTTTCATAAATTTAAGTCTTGTAAAATGTCGTTAATATAAGTTTTTAATGAAATATTATCGATTTTGCTATTGTCTAAGTCATTTTCTATTCCCATTCATTTACCATCATTAAATAGTATTTTACTGTTACGATATTTAAACCAATGTTTTGAAATTTCTTCCATACTTCCATTTTTAGGAAGTATAAAATATTTACGTCGCGGAAATGCTGCCCTCTTCGATTGGTTAATTCGTACTCGGCAGTTACCTCATTGTTTACAAAATTAATTTTACCAGTTAACAGACGCTCACATACATAATATGCTGATACGAACCTGGCAACGTTTTCGAAAATTTATTTTAAGATGGGTGAATTTCGGATAATTTTTTCCTTGTTGAAATTAGGAAAAGATGAAGTACGTCTGGCATCTGAAAGAGGCTACATTCCTTAACTATAAAAGTAAAGATATATTTTTTATTAGATGGATAGATTTCAGACTAACCGGCACGGTGTTAGCTACGGCAAAACTGTGACAAATATATTTTAAATTACTAAAAGGATATGAAAAATAATTTGATAAAAATTGTCTTAAAATTAAATTTAACAATTTGGCAACTTTTTTCTGTAATGCATGCACACTAGTAAACGACATCGCTTTCAGATGCCAGACATACTTCATTCCTACCTATAAAAAAATAAACATCCAAAGTCCAGCATGCTTGAAATCAACTATTTCCTGACGTTGCTATCTTTTATACTATACATTAAAATTTCGCAGTTGTCTTTAACAATGTTATCCCTTCTCGATTAGTAGCTCGAATAATACTCTACATTTTATAGGTATTTGGATAGTTTTTAGTACAAAAAATGATCGGTCTCCAGAGTGATGTTCCTTAGCTGATAAACCGCTAATTTCATTTGGCGTTGGAAAAGAAAAGCAATGGCAACAAATGGCTTCTTTATAAGAATGTGATCACAAAAGTAACAAATAGAGAAAGACTCAGAATCTCGAGAAATAAATACTTCTCATTGAAATGTTACTGCCGAAGTCCTTGTACCCTTTCTCACTTTGTAACTTGTTAACTTCCCAATATAGGAAGTTATTGTAATGGGTCCGACTTTCGAAATAGAAATTTTCAACATAATTTTCAACGTGTGCTTCTGTATAAGAATATGATCTCAAAAATAACAAATACAGAAAGAAACAAAATCTCGAAAAATAAACAATCACTCATTGAAATGTTATTTCCGAAGTTCTTGTTCGTTTTGAAATTAGATAAAATCAGGATGGCGGCTCCTGCCACTTCCCAAAATAAAATGAAATCAAAAGTTTCTCTTAAAAAGCGAATGTGATGCATTTGTTTATTGTGATACTTGTTTGGTTCCAAGTTAGTTAGGAATGTGAAAATATTTTGTGTGTTGATTTTTTTTTTCAATAACCAGTTTTATTAACGATTTTTATAATAAAAAAGTATACATGGCTACTAGTATTACAAAATACAAATCATTTCAAAGCTTAATTTACGAATGAAAAACAAATAATAGTACGTTGGCTTTCCAATTTTATTAGTGACGAAAAATTATTATCTACCGTTTTTAATGCTAAAATATATGGATTTTCATTTTGGAGCATTACAAAAAAAAAAATAATAATAACAGTGAATAACAAAAAAAAAAAAAGAATCTTACTTAAAAAAATTTAATCAGTCAAAAAAAACGAAAGTTTCAAAATCTTTAATCAAGACCAACATCGTCGCCGTTGGGTCCAGAACCAGCAAAATTTGTTTCCATACCTGGCACTTTTGAAGCAAGTTTTTTGAGAACTGCAGCAATTTTCGGATTAGATTGATATTTCAAAACATTAGCTGGATTTTGAGAAAGATCTTGAAAAGCTGCAGCTACTTCAGGATCTTTAAATGAAGCCATTATTTCAGGATCTTTCAAAAATTCAAAGAAATCATTAAAGTTTGAAGCCCCAGGTCCGCCTGGTCCTGCAGATTGAAAATCAGGTTCGGGAGCACTTTCAGCTGCTTTGGCATTTGCTTCACGAGCTTTACGAAGGCGTTCTTGTCGTTCACGTAATTCTTTTTCAGCTTTCTTTCGTTCTTGCTTTAACTTATGCTGTTCTAATTTACGTGCATTTGGTGTCACCTCACGTAACCATTCGTCTGTTTGCTCATCGAAATCTATATTGCATGCTTGGCGTAAATCAGCGGCAGCTTTTTCCCAATCACCAAGAAGTCTACAGCAAAATTAATTCATGAAATATGCTTTATTAAAATAAACTATTGATTACACAAGGTTAAACAAAAGTTTTATGCGATGCCTATAAACAAAGTAATTTGTTTAACGACACCTTTATACAAGTCAATTCGTTTTACAACATTTTCTTTGAACAGTGTGAGATGGTACGTATTTTAATACTAATAAAAAGCGTATTTAAATAAGCAAAAACCTTTTCCCGAGCAACGTTCTTGTGAAATTTTTTATTAGAAGACCCTGCGTATTTATGTGCGAGGGTTGTTAAATTTGCAAATTATTTTATTATATTTTTTATTTAAAATGAAATGTGAAATTTATATCTCCTAAATATTATTGGGTTAAAATACACCTGGCTGGCTGGCACAAGTCTCATATCTAAATGTTTATTTTCATCAAAAATAAAGAGCTCCATTGAGTTTATACAACAAATCAAAGTATATGTATAGATACAATGTCTTGGTATTGTAAACTTTTGTCGCAAATAGTGCACGAAAATAAGATCATATTTTTATGGAATTGACTATCACGATTAACGAGTGAACTCCTCAATTTAGGTATGTTGTCATTAATTTGATATCAATCTGGACATTCAATAAACTTGTCGGTGAACATTCAAATGTTTGTTAGCCCGTCCAAGAAAAAACTAATGTTTAGAAAAATATCAAGCATTGAGGTTGTCTCGCGCGACATGGTCGATATTGATAACGTTAGCACACTTGTATTTATCGATATTTTTCTCGCGTGTTCTCAGTTCGCGTATTTGATTAGTATCGATATGAAAATTCGATATCACAAATATATACACATCTAACCTCGGAGTGAATTATTTTAGATCACAGATTTGGGCTAGAAAAGGAACAATTTATGTGATATAGTGTTAATTATACAGAATTTCTCCCTACGTATCAAAAAGAGAAAGGCCTTAGTTTCAAATGATCACTGATTCTTTTGTGTGTGATGTTGCAATGTTAAATAAGTATCAGCTACAGGCTGGTTTTAGTGAGAATTATGATGTAACAACAATATTATATTTTCAAGAAAATAAGTACGGAAATAATATGATGATAAGATTTCGAGCATTTTAACTGGAAAATTCTGATTTTTTCTTAAACAAGTGAAATTGGCAATGTACCAAAAAAATAATTTTCCAAAATTTACCCTGCTGTAATATATTTAAAAAAGCATTTGATTTTTAAATAACCCTATCTTTACTTGACTTGACTTGACTTTAGTTACTTTGTGCTTCTTTTATTTTAACTCGAGTTATTATTTACATATTAAAATTAGCTCAATCAGTTGTACTTTCTATATGATTAATATATCTCTAACCGCATTAACCACATGTGAATATTGTAGAATTTATATTACAGTTAAATTTTTTATTTGATTAAATTGTAACAGAGATTAATTTAAGAAAAAAATCTTACATAAAATTGTTTTGTAAAATTAATGAGGAGCATAAATTATCCTTAAGTGAAGGATAACTTATCCTCGAAATTATATTTATCCTTAAGTAAAAGAGAATTTAACATCGAAACTCTTCCTTATATCAATATTATATCTCCTCCATTCACTGGAGGAGTTTATTGACTATCGAGATTGATCTCAAATTAACATTCCAAATATATATTTCGTTAATTATAACAATTTTGCTTAATTAAATTTTGCAATAATTTCGAAATACTGCTATATTATAAAAATCGGCCGGAAAACATTGGTAAGAAAATACATACCTATGTGCTCTTCCACGAAACTTATAAGCAGCAGCTGAATCACAATTTAATTCTAACGCGCGCGTACAATCTTTAATACATGCATTGGGTTTGGTTAATTTCAAGTACACTTGGCCACGTTTAGCATACAACAAAGCAGAAATGGGATTCAGTTTTATGGCTTCCGTATACAATTCAATAGCTTTCTCAAAATGACCCTCTGAAAATTCTTTCATAGCTTCTGAACGTTTTTCATCAGCCTTTTCCAAATTCTCTTCACTAGGTTCTGCGTTGATATCACCCATAAACTGACTATCATCTAACTTGTCAGGCTCAACCACACCTTCCATATCTAATTCTAAATCTGATTCAGGGTCTGAATCATTTTTTTCCTCCTCCATAGCTGGTTCTTCGATATTTTCCTCACTAGGTGATTGAGTTTTCGTTGCACTTGGTATTTTCCCACCAATTGAGATTATATAATCTTTGAAAAATTGTAAATCAGGTAGATGTAAAATATCCGGTGTTGTTTTACAAACTTCAATAAATTTTTTTAATTGTGTCAAGTGATCTGTGCTTAGTGGGCAACTCATTTTCTTTGTTTTTATTGACCAATTAAAATTGTAAAATCATACAAAATTTTAAAAACTAACACACTGTAGGCTATGCACTTTTATCGCTTATATTTAAATCTGAATGACCCAGCGTTTGTGATCGTCGTTTTCTAGAATTTTTTAAGCCCGGCTTGAATAGAATGTCAAAACATTCTTATTACCAACTTTAAATACATGTTATAAAGGTTGGTTTATATACATAAAATGTATCCTTATAATAATTTTAAAATTAAGTAGATACAGAATTTTATTACTTTATTGGGGAGCCACTTTATTTATTCGAATCACGCCAAAATAAAAATTAAAACTTTTACCAGATTCTCAAAGAATTCAGGTGGAAATGGAAATTTTACACTCAAATGACTTAAAAAGTCATACATTTATAAAAGAAGAGTTTTTCAGAATTAGTAAGGCTTTTAGTCATTTGTTTGAAATATTTCCTTCCCGGAATGCTTTTTGGCACGAGTCATGACCTCACATATAAAGGTCAAATTTTCCACTATCAGCGTTTAAAGAAGAAAATCTGAGATTAAGGAAAATATATTTTTTAAACTGTAAGAGATAAAAGAAAAGTAGCTTTCAAAAGACACACAATTTTGATTCCAAAGGTTTTTCATAAACTCGGAAAAATATTTTCCACAATTTTGTACTATGGCAAAATGAAATCGAAAACGGCGGGGAATAGAAACATTCCTAAGAATAAAATTTTTCTATGTATTTTAGAGTAAAAATAATAATAAATAGATAATCCACTAGTTTTTACTCAAGCCGCAGTTAGGTTTACTCAAGCCGCAGTTAGGTATTTTGTGGGAAACTATGGGTATAGCTTTAATTTACTGAGTTTATGAATAAATGTTTCACCCAAATTTTTTGTTATTCCAAAATTTGTTGGGTTTGAATTTTTCATTTATCTTTTATGGTGCTAAAGATAGATTTTTGTTGATATCAGATTTTCAAACGCGAAGAAAAAGTCTATTAATATAGGTGGTCGTGGCAATAAAAACCTTTATTCCTTCAGGCTCAAATTTAGAACTGAATTTTGGAGGGGGCCACAGACAATTTAATGTGTAATTGTTTGACTGCCTAAATTACTTAGAACAGTGGTTTTCACTTATATATCATTATTTCTTTAATGTAACATTTTAGTGGAAAATTATATACTTTTCAAAATTTTATTTAATCCGTTCTATTTTTCTAATATTCTAACTTCGCCTTTACTTTATTTAAATGTTTTTGTTATCGTTGTGTACAGTTCGTTAAATTGCAAACTTCATGTGAATGAAACATATATTGCGTGAAGGGATTTAAAAAACATAATGGCTGTCGTAGTATCATAATAAAGTCGTTATTTTATTGTTACTGTAAAAAGTATAAACATATTAATTATTTACAAAATATCAGATTTACCAAGCGGTTTTTATATTTTCTTTTGAAGGTAAGTAATTTTTATGGTTAATTTTCTTTAATTATCCCTCCCATTCGTATAATTTGCCGGTAAAATGCATTAAACTTAGAAATTCCGTAACTTGATAACCAAGAATAGTTTATTATTTACAATTTCAATGTCCTTGATGTAATTAGATTAATCGAATTGACGGTATTGCCGCTTGAGTGATTTACTGAAATAATTTACAATTAAAATATGCCAATCCTACTTAACGACCCAATCATTATAGAGGTAAATGACCCAGAACATAATTGCATTAGGAATTGAAAAAAAAAAATTATTTTTCAAAATAGATACTGAAAAAAATGAATAAAGAAAAAACTGGAAAAAAAGGTGCTTCAATAACGTCAGGCCGACGTGGAAGTAGAAGCTCAAATGCATCGAAAAGTGATATGACTGAAATTACAACCACGACAACCACTGAAAAAATTGAAACAAGTGAAACAAAAATAAATGGAAACACTATTGAATCGTCAGAAACCAAAGAAAGTTTTGTGGTTATCGAAAACGTGAATTTAAACGAAGTTCTATCCCAACATGATATCGGCAAAGAAACAGTTGAATTGAAAACTGATGAAAATAATACCAATAACACGGTTGATGGTCAAAGTGATGGTGAAAAAATGGAACCTCTGATTTATGAGAGTGATGAAACTGAATCAGAACTCGAAAAATTATCAGCGGAATCGTCCGATGTTGATTCGGATAAATGTAAACAGCAAGTAAGTGGATCATCTCCTGTTTTTAATCGAAGTACAACACGCAGATCTGATTTTCGAAATATTCCAACACCCAAAACACCAAAAGCAGTTGTGGTTCCTATAAATGGTGCCAATGAAGAAGTTGAAATTCAAGATAGTGGTAAAGAAGAAATTGATACCGACGTTAAATTAACACAACAAACTACCGTTGTTATTGAAAAAATAGAGACAACGGAAACAATAGAAGAAGTAAATACATCTGCGAGTACAGAAAATGGGACATCGACAAATAATTCAGAAGAAATTTGTGATAAATCTGATACACTTGAAACTAACGGATATACCAAAAATGATGACGATATTGAAAGCTCATCAGGATCAGTAAGTATTGAATTACAAAATTTAAAAGATACATCGTCTATAAAATCTACACCAGATGTTTCTGTATCATCGTTTGAAAATATTAGTGTAGCTGCAGTTTATAGTGGTGATAATACTACACAGAACATTGATTTTACGATTCAAGATGATCAATTGTCAAGTAATGACGCGTCTACGGACTCTCGTAGCCAATTTGTTGATCAAACACGAGATCTTAGCTACATAAAAACGCTAAAAGTAATTTCTGGGCGTAAAACACTAAGAGACCTGCGCCAGGCAAGCTTTAATAACATTCAAAAAAAATATCAAGATTCACCACGTATTGGAAAAGTTCAAGGCCAACCACGTGACGTCAATTTGAAACGCAAGGGAGATTCATATGTGTCTGACGTACAATTAGATTGTTCAAAACGTATGCGAGTCGATGAAAGTAATGGAAATGATAGTGGAATTTTGTCATACGTTTCCAGCCCAATAAATATGTTAAAAATGAAATTTGCCAACTCGAGTACACCAATTCGATCTCGTGACTATGAAAGTAATAGTTACAGTGAAGAAATTAATGTTGAAGCGGTGAATAACACATCAAATAAAGCAAACACTTGGTGTTCCGTACAGTAAAAACTTCATTTTTTTAATGAAAAAATATTTACATGTAGTATTCCATATGCCTCCTTTTTTTTTTTAATTAAACCTTTAATCTTGTTAGTTGAAAGATTAAAAGAAAAAAATCCTATTACAAATGAGGCCATAATTCATTTTTAGCTATTTTCAAGCAAATATTTTGTTTTATATAATTAATAATATTGCTTGAACATATCTATTAATACTTAAATAATATATTACACATCTAGGGAGCAAAAGTCAAGAATATCTCAGACATTCTTTACTTGCTTCCGTGATGTGTATACTATTTTTCTGCTCGGTGGAGGCGGAAAGCGGCTCGACACTGTCCGCCCGCAAGGGAGCAAAAAAAATTTAATCTTAAAGAAATTACAAAAAAAATTGAATCTGTGCATTTAGATTGGTACAAAATTTATTCCATTTTTAAAAATTTTTTATCTAGTGACTCATTTATTATGTATTGGCTTTTAAATGCAAAGACATTCTGTTAATGATCCAAACTTTTGTAAATTGAAATATTTCCCTGTTACATCTACAAAGAGTTTAGAATGAAATTGTTTGATGAAATGATCGTCAAAAAGGTAAACATTTTTTTAGATTATGTTAGAAGCAACTTAATTTATTTTGAAAAAAATTTATCATTTTAAAGCCAGATTTGGTTTTTGTAAAGACAAATCTTCGATTGTCTTTAGGTACATTAAAATGATATAATCATGTTTAATATTCCAACAAAAAAGAATTTCCCAGATAAAATTTAATTTTACTTAACAAGCATCAAGATATAGAGTATAAGCCGTACCAGTAACTACATAAAAGACATTTACTCCTAAAATAACTTTTGAAACTTAAATTATAATAAAATTATATCATTTTGATAATCTCATGTCGAACAGATTTTATTCCATAAATGTAACAGAGAAAAAAGTATTCTTTAGAATAGACACTCAGATAACTTAAATACTCGTTCCCTGAATTTTATTACATTTTAAACAAAGAGTAAAGCACCTTATTGGAATTTTGAATAACGAAAAGATAAATTCGCTTTTCAAATTCTGATTGGCGATGTAAATTGGAAAAACAGATCTTTATTTAATTACTTAACATTTTTAGTCTATACTCAGTAAGGTTTTTTTTTCATACAGTTTGACTGAAAGTCTCGTTACTTTAGTATTATTTTAATTCATTTAACCATAGCAATAATGTATTTTTTGTCCTACTTGTGTAATTCCTAGTTTTTAAAGTTATCATTGTCGAATAAAAGCCTTAGTTTACCAATAAAAACGCGAATTCCAACTTGTAGCTTTTTTAATGGTTGAAACGTAGTGGTATTTTTATTTAAAAGATTAGGAATCAAATCGAGGAATGCTGCCACTTTTGGAAAACTGTTGTAGTACACATGTCAGAAAGGCTTCAAGTTGGAATGCTTGTTTTCCATATGAATTTTTCTCTTAGTTTTTTTGCTCACACACGTTACAATCGTGTAAATGTCCATAGACTGATTTTTCAAATAAAATTAATGTTAAATATTGTGTCAATGACTTTGTTATTCTTTTCTAAACTATTTTAAGAATTTTATTACTTATTTTTGAAAATAGAAATTTTTATATGCATTAGTTGTGATTAGATAAAAATTCCATGAGTTATTCAAATAAAATTATATTTTTAATTAATATTTTTATTCAACATTAAAAATTAAATCAAATAACGTCTTTTTAATACTTAAAATTAATTTTAAAATTTCTAGTAAAAACTCAATAGATTTCCCATATAATTGAATCGGATATTAGGTTTCCGATTAAAACCTATTCAAACTAATTGAAAACTTTTAATTGGAAAAAAATCTTACTCATTCTAATTCAAATAACATAAATCTGAATAAGCGAATAGGAATAAATCGGAATAACTGAATTATTTTGCATTATCATTGGAATTTTTTACTAAGCATATACTTTTTACTCCAAAAAATAACTGTAAAATAAAGGTCTAATATTGGAAATATTTAGTAGCGCGTTGAATTTTTTTTTATTAAAAGCTTAATGTAAAAATTCCGAAAATATGATAACTAAAAAATTGCCATCGGGTTGTATTCAATCATATGATTGAAAAGAAATTCTCCAGATTATCTCAAAAGCTTATGTACTAATCGACAGGTGGTGAAGATTCATACATTAAATGACGCTCTAACTCTTAGAATATAAGTATAACTATCGGTTTACGTGATTCAGAGAACCATGAAAGACCTACACACTACTTTATTCCATGTTAACACTCCTTTTGTGGTAAAGTTATTTTCGGATGTGGTTTTGTGTGAATAGTTGTCGCCTGTTACGAAGTATTTCCAGCTTAATTATTAATTTTCACGAGGAAACCAAAATGTCAAAACTTAGCAATTTGGAAATAACATTTTTTTGACCGATTAAGGGTTTTTACTGTAACATACTGGATGTATACTGGAGATGGAAACATCCCGAAAATGTTTCATCATAAACTTTCCATCGTATTAACTAAATAATATTGAAAGAAATACACATATGCCAGGAATCGAACTGGGGTATCTTGGCTTCATGCACTTCTTTACCATCTCGACTATTAACTGCAGTAAGTGTGATATGCCTTTTTTTCAACTCAATGACGAATTTATTTTGTTTATTTGTCGACATTAATTTATTTAATAAAAAAAGAGAGTTTTGGTAAAAAAAAGATTGAATCAATTGAATTTTAGACTACTAGCTAGAGGAAAATAATTACACCAACAATTAAACTGAACATTTTTGTCTCAAACTTTTTTTTTTAAATAAAAATTTGATTTTTTAAATTGTGGAATTGAATGAAATAATGAAGGCATAAAACGCTTACACATTTTCGGTTCTCCATTTAACGAATACCGGTATGTCATATATAATATTCCTTTTAACGCCACATTAATTCTTATTCTGCTAAAATAAATTCAACTGTAGATCTTTACTAAAGACACACTGCAAATTTTTATCACCCAGAAGTTTTTTATTTGATTTGTTATAATAAATTATTTGAGCTTGGAACAATAATGTTCTTAGAAACCTAAGCTAGAACAGAATATTCTTTAGATATTATTCTTTTATCCTGTAACTTAAATAGTCTGTCTCTGTGCGTATGACTTAGCTTACTAAAAACTTTCTTGTTCTGAGCATGCCCATTATATTCAAGATATATAACATATAGATCTATATAGCGTAAAACAGCGCCTCAGAGTGAGTGAAAGGAACTAAATAAAATCATTCAACGCATGCTATATATGTTCATTAGCATTCATTTGATGGCGCTAGTATATATCTCAAAAATATCTCTTAATTTCATTCAAATTTCAGACCAATTTCAATACATGGGATCCTCTATCTATCTGTTATTTTTATCTATGTAAATATAGTCATAAACATAGTATCTATGTAAATATATAGATAGAGGATCTCATGTATTGAAATTGGTCTGAATTTGTGATATATTTGAGATATACCGTGCGTTTGAGAAGCATCTAGGGATAGAACTTTATGTCTGTAGTATGACTGAATACAGAATACATTCGTTTAGTAATGCATCTAAAAGAGTAAGGACTACAGATACGATAAACAGATACGATAAGTCAGTAGCACTGATGATTGACAAAAAAATTGTATGCAACAAATCTCCCACTCTCTGGACGCATACAACAGCTTGACCTATCGTATCTGTTTATCGTATCTGTAGTCCTTACTCTTTTAGATGCATTACTAAACGAATGTATTCTGTATTCAGTCATACTACAGACATAAAGTTCTATCCCTAGATGCTTCTCAAACGCACGGTATACTAGCGTCACCAAATAACTGACTAGAACATATAACATATGCGTTGAACGGTTTTATTGAGTTCCCAGCCACTCACGCTGTTTTACGCCATATAGACAACTAAAGTTAAATTGGTTAACGAAATGCATTGTCTATTGACAAAAAGGTCAAATACTGCGCGACAAAAAAGTTTGGTGTGTGTTTTAAAACTAAATATCTGTTTCGACTAATTTTAAAATTTTCCTGGTGTAATGGTTTTCTTTTTAAATTTTCCATGACATTTAAATTATTTCGTAAATTATTATATAATTGTATTTTATGTTGATTAATATTCATATTCTTAAAAGCTTTGGCAATTTGTTCCAAAGTATTTCATTTTGATATCTCAAAATAATGTTTTTTCTTGTTCATATATTACAATAAATGTATTATTTTGTATTTTTATCTCATTATTACATTTTTAGAGAACAATATAATTTAAAATGTTTTATTTATAAAAATTTTTTGTTTTCCTACGTTCATTTTGAAAATAAGCAGCCTAGATGTTTAAGAGTTTAAGAGCAAAGTTAAAACAGAAGCCATATCAGATATATTTTTGCAAACTATTACTCAAAAAATATTCATGTTAAGAAGATTGAGCATATTACAAATTTCATTCCATTAGGATAATTTTCTTTTGAGTAAGTAGGCTCCCAAAATTTGTTAATTTTCTATTAAATGGATTAAAGTTACAATGTGGCCTTTGATTTAACTTTACTCTAATGCGAAAAGTAGAACGCAACCACTCACGGGCGCTATATTCTACGCAGTCTTAGTAACAATAACAATTGATGAGGGTTTAGAAAGTTATTAAAGGAACGTTTATTTCTCTACGTAGCGACAGAATCTACGAGATAGCAAATTTAAAAAAAATACTAATCCGAAAGCACCAAAACAGGTGTTTTCTCACCCCTATCTTCAATTTCCACCCTCTCATTTAATAACACTTCGCGTTTTTTTTTTCTTTAATAACCCATTGAACGATTCGTGCAATAAAAACCCGTGGTGAAAGCCTTAGTTCTATATTTCCCTGGTTTTTTAACACCTAACCAATAGTCTACGGATAGTAATACAAAAAACTGAAGTGAGGGGATGTCATAAATCTTCCATCTTTGTTAGTTTGTTTAGCAGCGCAGTTTGATAAAGATTATTTTTTTCAAAAAACTCTTTTTGACTTCCCGAAAGAAAAGTAAAAATGTCAATTCAACCCTATTCGTAATAGCTGGTACAACTACCTATTTGAAGGATTTGTTTGGGTTATTAGGTACTATCATTAAAAAATAAAAATAAGTCATCGATAGCGTTTTTATTCAATGTAAATATTTAAGCACGCATAATCTTTTATTACATTTTATTAATTTTTTTATAGACTTTTTATCAACGAAAATACAGTTGTCACGTTAAAGTGCTATATAGGATTACATTTGTTTATTAATTTTTTCTTTATCGATAAGCATATAATTTACTACTTATCAATTTTTTTTAATTGAGTGCAAATTATTATTTTTATACATGTATACATGTTTTTAGGAAACATCTATTTATTTTTTTTTAAATAACAGACATATAAAATGAAAATTTTCAAACACAAAACAATCTTGTCTCTATTAGTCATTCTTCTATAAATCTAAAATCAAAACATTCTAGTATTCAAGTTTTCCAATACAAAAATTTAGAGTTCCGTAGAGTAAAACTACACTTAAAAAGGATGGTGCACTTTCAATAAAAAGTTAAACAATTTCTATACATTACAAAGGTGCTTTTGTTTGTTTCATATATTTTTGTGTTTAACTATCTCTATCAGTTACAGCGTAACACTTTTGTAATCTATAGTTAATACTACTGTTTATAGAGAACGCTTACAGTTTGTTCTTACGTCAAAATTCTATATTATAGAGAATATTGTAGATAAATATAAATACATCAAGTTTAAAATGTAGTTTTATGAGCTTTTGACGTGGATTTGTCTATGTTTTCGTTTGTTATAGGGATCATTTCGTAAAATGGAGTTAATGTAAAAACGACATGTGGTTGATAGTGCATAAGTGAACAAAGTCGGTAAGTATTTAATTTGTTGGTGCATAAGAGAACGAAATCGGTAAGTATGAGTATCCACACAGGCAAATCCACATAAAGCTTACAGCTGTATCAAGAATACAACCAGTTAGAGTTTTTTCTTGTTTATTTAACTTGAGTGTAATTTTACCATGATGATTAGAGAGTAATATGTATTCAATATCGTGAGTTTTAAAATGTACAGTGCAATAAATTTTTATTTTCTGTGCCATTATTAAATATTTTCATTTTGTTTATTTATACGATTTTTAAATCCTGATAAAAATGCTAGATATTTTTTTAAGAAGCTACATTTTTTCTAGATAAGTAGTTTTTTAAAATCTAAATACAATAATAACAGTAAATCTTTTTGAATCAATGAAGTAAATATATTATGAAATAAATGTCTTCATAAACTTTTATAGTTTGAAACTTTTTTCAAAATGTAATCGATTTTTTTATAAAATGCGTTTTCCCTACACAACTAAAAACCACTAGCTACGCTGATTATATACAGAATGTAATCAGAAATAATCAGCACAATCCCTATGGAAAGTGTTGTTCTATATCTCATAAAAATATTTGTATATTTCTTACAAAATTTTAGTAAATATTCTCATCTCTAGTATTTAACTAATTTTTTTGTTTGTTTTGATTTTATTTTGAACGCATTTTTTTTCAATAATTTTCAACAATTTGGCTATAAATATATTTTTCTTCTACTGACAATCAGTCAAAATCATACATACATTTCCAGAAACGACATTTAAAAATTATTCGTAAACACACATAAAAGTAATAATATTTTTCTGTGAACTTGAAACTAAACTTTTATGTGTGAAGTTCTGAAATGTGTTTTAGGAAATTAAGTTCATACAATCACATATCATTCTAAATTTTTTGATTAGTTCAAAAACTTTATTTAATAAAGTAAAATTGCTAGGACGTTATAATTGAAATGAAATATTTTGACTATTTAAATAATTAATTTATTGACCTGTAAAAATTAATTTATTGACCTGTAAAAATTAACAATTTTGAAATCAAATTGCCCCGTGTATATCGGCATGCATTGTCATTGACAAATGCACGTTTAAAAGATAAAAATAAGTGTGTGGTTGTTTATGCTTAGCGTCAAAATTTTTTTGTTACCTACGAAAATTCTTGTAAATTGGGCCTGCTTTATTACGCGGCTAAGAAAGTTTTCAATCGCTCTCGACTTAGATTTGACCAAAATACAAAAAAAACATAAATGTTTTTTCTGTTATTTGTTTAGACTTGAATAACAAATTCAAAAATACTTTGATGCTACATTTGAATTAAAAGGAAGGAATTTCGCTATCCGAAAACTACGATTTTCTGAAATTTTCAAGTTGTCGGACGACAACCACCCCCTTTATTTTTGGAGTATTTTTGCATTTGATATTCGAGTATCTTCCTAATCGAATAATAATAAAACGGGTATCTTATACATTAAAGTCTGTTGGAGCCTTGGAAAACTTTCCGAGCCGTGTGAAAGATAACGCTTCACCTACAAGAATTGTTGTAGATAAAAAAGTCGTTCGGCATAAGCATAATTAAGCCACAATCAATTCCTAGAGGTGTATTTATTTATCAATGACAATGTAAGCTGATGGAAACCGGGATTAGTAGAGATAAAAAAAAATTATTCAACTTGATTTTATGTTGAGTACAAGATTTTCTGTAAGTAAATTGGTAAAATAGTCGACATAATATCTGTTTTTCGAAACTAAAATAATTGGAAGTAAGATTTTGAATTTTTTTATTTTTAATATTTTAAAAACATAAAACTACTATTTAAAACCCTTAAAATCGTCTAATATTCGTTTTGATTTTATTTTAAGCTACTTCACCAACTTCTTATCAAATCTTCTTTTTTCAATCTTTTTAGCAAATAATGTAAATAATCGTAATTCTATATGTATCCATTTCATTATATAAAACGGCGTAAACTGTTTAAATCAAAAAGTTGATAAAAACCAAACACTTTTCATTCATTGACATCCATCTACATTCTACTTTCTTATGCGAAGAAGTATTGTAATCAAGAAAAAATTCCATGATACGATTTCGGAGTGATGTTTGTATATAAAAATATTCCCAAATCGGGGACATAAAACGAATTAAAAAAACGTTTCGTTTGCAAATATACTTTGCAAACTACAATCAAAATCGGTTATAATAATCACATTAAAGGGACCAACAATTATGATGGAATTAAGTATGTGCTCATGTAGGAGCAGTTATTGCTCAATGGAATAAGGAGCACAATGAAATACCGCAGTTAATTATTCAAATTTCAAATTAATTCGTGCGCTTTCACAACGGCCATTCAACCACGCGAGGACGTAGTGCATAAGTGACTTGTGACAACGGAGTTATGAGATGGTAAAAATTGTTTTGAGTGGTGTAACCTAGAATTTGCTACTGGAGAATTTTCAATTTTGAAGATAAAAAGTAAGAGCATGTGGTATTTTTTTGTGTAAATTTTAATCATTTTAGTTATTAAACATAACTAGTTAAGTGTTTAGTGGAAAACAAAATCTAAAATTTTCAAATACGATTTTGAAGTTTCTGATAGCCTATGAACCCTGTTCTATTTCATAGTACCAAATTGAGTTTAATTGTATTTGCTGCAGATTTTGTAGTCGCATAATGATGAGAAATCGTGTGAGAAAAACTGATAGGGGCATACACAGTGGGATTAATATGCGAGAGGCCGCTAAATTAAAAAATATAAAGTGCTTAAGGCTGCTAAATTAAAAAATATAAAATATAGTCGTTATATTTGACATTGTAACAGTTGATGTCGAAACTTGTCTATTGTCTCGTTATAACAGTTCATTGTTATAAACTGTTTTGACTATATGTAACATGGGTTGCAGGAATATATTGAGAGTAGGTTTGTTCATATGTTGTTGTTGTAAGTAATGAGCGTCAAGAACTGACCTTATATTCCAATTTAATTTTTGCTTTTTTATAATTGTTTTTTAGCTTTGTTTCGGTATCATTGTAGTACTGGAGCTATGCCCGGAAAAATTGCCAAGAGTGTTTTGAAGATTTCAAAATGTGATATTCAGTCACTATTTTTCAAAGACACCCTCTCCTCCAGGGTTGGATTAATGGGTCGAGGGTCCCCGCGTGTTCTAGGGACTCCCAACAATCAAAAGAAAAAAAAAGTGTAAAAAAATCAATCAGCAAATGACTGATGGAATAAGCAAGCATGAGATCTTCAATCGTAGATCTAAAAAATTACATAACTCAGAGTGCTTATAATAAATACACTGTATGGAAAGCAAAATACTTCCAGATACATAAAAGTGCTTATAATTGTTTAAATTTGTAAAATAAAGTCTGCCCTTACATGGGACCTTATGAATTTCGACCCAGGATCCTTCATGTGTTTAATCCGACCCTGTCCACCTTCCTCCAGTGCGCACTGGCCTCGGTACTTATGAACATGAGACTATGTATATTCGGTTTCTGCTAGATGTTGACCGATGTAACGGCAAGCCTATATACATTGATATGTCATGTATAAATCAAAATAGTTCCTACTTCATCATTTATGTTTATTCATGCCTGTAACTAATCCTTGTCTTGCATATTATAATACAAATATAAGTCCTTTATTACTGTAATATGTGAATAAGGATTCTGGTAACAGACAAGGACGGACATACAATGACGTAGAAACTATTTTGGTCTATATGTTACTGGAAAAAACAGAGTGCACTATATAACTCAGCAAGTTTCAAATTTTTCTTTATCTCTACACTTAAAATTTTAAGTAACCATAATCTAAATTTTTAATATAATAATAATTTATATACTCTAAGTTTTAATTTTATTTTATTCTAAATTTTAAGGCTGTAATTATTGTCTTACGTTTCCTCGTAATAAAAAAAAACGAGTTGCGCCGAATTATTATAAAATTAAATTTATCTATTTTTTGCATTAATCTGCGTTCTATAGTAGCATCAAAATGAATAATTTATCACTTTAATGGAAACGCATGCGTGTTAATCTACACGAAAAGTGATGCGTTCAGCAGATTAATACGCGTTCAGCAGATCAATACACATGTGCATACATCAAAGTGATGAATTATTTATTTTAATTAAAGAACGCAGCCTTTATATTGTTTTGAAATTTGAATGATTTTTTTTTCTTTATTCAAAAATTGGAAACCTATTTTAAAATGGATTATGAATAAGTTATTTTGGGTTTTTGTATTGTTGAATAATTGCGCAATTAACGTTTTTTTTACAATTTTATATTATTTTATAATTTTATTTTTTAACATAAATTTCGATGTTATTATTTTTAAGCAATAATAAATATATTGACTACCATATTATTGACATTAGGTTTTTAACATAAATAAAAAATTTAACTTAAGTGCGATATTTGAAAAATTTTTCTATATAATATATTTTACCATGTCTCTTATCTACATATTAATTGTAAATATTTTAAGTAAAGTTAAGCGTTTTTAGATTCTATAAGAAAGCGTAATAATTATTTTTAATTTGAATCGGAGTTTTAATCCGATCGATCCATTCACATTTGATTCTACATTTCATAGATTTAAAATCAGTTTTATCAAGCAAAATTAAAATGGCGTAGATCTAATTGACTTCCTACAGAATTGACAAGGGCAAGAATTGACTATCAGGCTTACTACACTAATTTAAAATTTTTAAATATTTTTATAGAAATTTTTTCCAAATGTCGTAAAATTAACTTTAGGTAGTTTAATAAATAATTGAAATATTTTGGCATATTAAATTGTAAAGTTTTAACAATAAATACTTTTTAATTGTTTAAGTACACGAGTAAAACTTTTGAGGCATTTTTAAGTTACATAAACTCGTTGTTTGTAACCGTGTATGAATTTCTTTTTATATTTTTATCTCAACGCCTGAACAGTTTTATCACTTTCGAACCAATTTTTTTCAACTAAGAAATTTTGTCTTGAGGTCGTAATTTTTTAGTAGGATTTATAACTTTAAATAAGTAATTTGACTTGTTTTTGATTGCTCTTAATATTTTGATTAGATATATCCAAATTCGTTTTTCTATGAATTGACATCGAAAATGGCTTGCGCCAAATTAAAACTATAGTCAATAATTGTGGATAGCAATGTCTAAAAACACTTCATAGTATACCTAGCAAAAAAATGCTGCTGTGTCAACTTGTGACGACTTTAGACACAATGGCTTTGTTTGTATTCTTCAAAACATAATTATTATTAACGTTCGTCTTATCATATTAAACTTACTACTGGAAAATTAAGACCTAAGAACAAAGATTTTGATGGCAAACAATTCTACATCGAATGTCCACCAAAAAGTTTTCTTTTTCTTTACAGGTTTTGGATCCGATGTATCATTAACAAGGTATGGCATCGTTGACTATCGTTTATAATTTTGAAAATTTCTCGCTTAATAGTAATCAAATCGAAATTTTTATAATAAGCAAAGATGTAGAAAATAAAATTTACTGCAATTTATCACCTAACATTATGTTAAGATTTTACGTTCAAGGTTCTAAAATTTTTCAATATAAAATTAAATTTAGTGTTCGGAACATTGAACGAAAATGTTTACTAGATGAATACATTAATTTTTTCGTAGCAAAAATTTGAAATTTTGTTTTTTAGTACTTTGATTGTTAATAATATCTACGAAAATTTTAAGGTGAGATTTTTGGGTGATAAATTATTATAGAAATTTCAATTTGACTAATATTATGGGATAAATTTGCAAAACTATAAACGATAAATAACGAAGCCTATCTCGTTAATACTATAGCAGATTGAAAAACTGCAAAGGAACCATTTGGTGGAAATTCGAAGTAGAATTAAATAAAATTCTTCTGTCTGTAAGTATCTGAGATACCGTATATATTCATAAGAAATATATGCATAACAATTAACAGTAGAAAATTTTCATAGTGTTTTAGTCGTTTTTTTTTTGTTTTTTTTTTTTTTTTTTTTTTACACGAACAATTATTCCGAATATACATTGTGGGAAATGTTTATAATATATTTATCTAAACTTTATAACAAATATTACATAGGCCCCTTATCTTGGGTTTAAAGAGTAAACATGTGTATAAAGAGGTTTATTTTGAAAAGTGTAAAAGAAATTTGTTTTAAAGTTTGGGACTAATGTTTTTTAGAAGGTAATACTACACATTTTTTAGACTAGAATATAAATGTTGCTAATAAATTGTTGTTAAGATTGAAATTTAAAAGAGCAAAATAATTTGTACACACAGCCTTATTTGTTTTTGTTATTTTGTATTACAAAGTTTCGGAGGCTTCAAAGAAGGAAGATGTATTTGTTATCGTTTTTTATTAGAGAAGGAAGATCAAGGAAGAAGAATTCAGGAAGAAGAAGTCTTTAAGAAATAAAAAAATGGATTAAGGTTAATGTAAAGAAATTAGTTCTACATTCAAAATCAAGAGTCACTTAGACTAAAGTATGGCTGAAATATACTACAAATGAAAGTCTTCGCAATAAGAGAGAAAGCCAGGCTCATAAACAACAGTGACAGACAACCCATGGATATCGTAATTTACTCAGGCAACCAGACTACACTTAAATACATAGCATCCAAGGCAACAAGATCAAGAATTGTTTATACTGAATTTTCAGTCATAGAAATGTGAACAGAAACCTGTTGATTGGAAAACTGGCAAAGGAAGGCATCGTGTGGAGATTTATAATTCACCGCTATTAAGTGATGATATATAATATATACTGCGATATAAATACTACACTGATCAAATCACTACAGAATATTATCAATGAAATTACAAAAGATAATCAAGAAGAGATTTGACAGAATCGAGATGTTTGTATCATTGCTCGAAACTTGTGGCCTAAGGTTGATTGCGGTAGATAGCAACCTCAAAAATGGGGTATCACAAGTTACCACTTCTGTGAATGAAATGATATAAATGGATGTCTGGCGCAAGTAAACTTACGTTCTAGAATCATGGTACATGGTTATCTAAATGGTCTAAAAGTGGCGGCGGGAACACAATAGGCTTCAGGTCTTAGAGTGAGTGTCGGCACTGCTAAACAAGCCGTTCAATCTAACTTAGCCTAATTTTAGAGTACTGCTCGATGTAGTGCGTTAACTGTCAGTAGAAAAGTAACGTTATTACAGTGTAGTAAGACTATCTCTTTTTACTCACACTTAGTGTGCTACATAAAGGTGGTAAAAAGAACAAATAATTAATTTATTGCTTTCGTATCATTGGAATACAAATAAAGGGTCCATTTAATAAAAATAGACAGGCAAACATAAAAACAAATTTTTGTAGATTATGAGATAAGCCGTTCTTTCCTTTGACTGTACTAATGTGCTAAACTGCGTTAAACATAATATGCTGTTTGATATTAGTTATTGATCGTGAATAAAAAATTTGAAGGACATTTTGTTCGGCATATTGCGGATTTATCATACCAAATGACATATTCCTACAGTTTTTTTCCTGCATTGTCCAGATTATATAGTTCAGATAAAATTGGATAATTAACTAAAACTCTTTGTCTTCTAAATCATTTTAAAATTAAAAATTTTATAAAATTTTGAATTCATATAAATGTTAATATAACAAAGGTATCAAACTTAACAAATATTCATCAAATTTCTCTAACTAATTTTGTTTAAGATTCCGGCTATACCATCTTGTCGAGAATAAATAAGATTATCCAAATGAGAGAGTGCAATCAGTTACTTTAAAAAAAGAAATATTTTGGAGGCCGCGGTCAGGTTAAAGATTCAGTTGATTCTCACTTGTTTTAATCCGTCCAATACAAACTTGTAAGTATTATAATATTTTATCGCCTTATCAGATCTATCAGAGACCTCTGAGAATAAAATTGTGGAAATTGTACAGCCAACATGATATGTAACACATTAAGATAAAAACATAACAATTATATAAAATTCCAATCTTCGCAAACAAATTATTACATTATCACATAACAATAATAAATAATTAAAAATATATTCAGTATAACATGTTAAATAGGATTTGAGGCGAAGCTTCTCACACAACAAAAATATATATATACTTTTTTTGGTAACACCAATTATAATAATATTAATCATACCAATATTTCTCGGAAACCACATAATATCTTCATTATTGAAAACAAAATTTCTATCGCCATAGTGTTTCAAACTTCGTTTGATATTTTGTTTTAATACTGATTAATTAAAAAAAATATTTTTTAATAATATTTTTTTTATCTAAAATGAACACTAAATATATTCAACAATTAACAATTAGATAACTACAAAAAATCAATATTGAGCACATGTGTTTATATAAGTTCACTGTTTTAATAAGCACTAGGACATTCTGGTGGATTTAAATTACCAAAAACATTTAATTCATATAAGCTGGCGAATACTATGAATATAAGGTACCATAACATAAGTATTACACCTAATCTTCGGTCTAACTTCCAACCATTTAAATGTGTTGCCACAACCAAAAATACTACTGTTGATAATAACGATAGTGTTGAATAAGTTAAACCTGTTTAAAGAAAAAAATGTGTGTTAAAATTTTTTTTTGGATAACATTAAAATAGTTTATTTCGATCTCATTAATTCAGATTATAGCATAGATGGAATCGTTAAGTCTTTTGAGTTAGACAAGAACATATACATTTGGATTAAAAAAGAAATTTTCTGAAAAACTACCGGCTTAAAACTTAACCTTATCCTGAATTTTAGGAAATATACATACCATCAAGCAGTCAAGCAGAAAAAATTAGCCGTATGCATATCTTAAGAAAGTTATATAATAAACGTAGCCGGGGAGCTGATGCCGTAAGTTTCATGAAGTGTTTGATGCATCATTAAATTTTTAGATATAGTAGGTATCTACTTTTTTTTTAAAATAAATAATGGAGGTGTTTTACCTCCGTTTTTATGGCATACGCCTTACCACAGAGACCACCCACATCATTATTTGTTAATCTTTATTTTATTCTATTACAAACATATTTACAATTAAATTTCTGATGTGGGTGGAGTCGGTTACTTCGTTCTTATCCAAGCGACGACAATGTGATCAATTCTGCACTCCCATTAATTATAAATTGTTCACACTGTCGCTGCCTGGATTCGAACCCGCAACCTAAGTCTAAATAGTCCAAGGTTCTGAGACTAACGCCTTAGACCGCTCGGCCATTCAGACTCTTTATTTACTTAATACCTGAGCATTAATTTATTTGCCTAACCCATCGGGGGGCATCAGGTACTGCGCATAATAGAAAGGTGTAAAAAATAAGACCCGAAAAAAGTGTGTGAATCATTGGGAAACAAACATTAATCGAAAGTTTAGGTTATTTTAAAACTAAAAATAAATAAGGTAGAGACTTTTAAGAGGGCTAAAATTTAACCACAGCTTCATATAGTTTTACATGAAGCATAAATCATATTGAAATGTATGTTAAGTTTGACCGAATAAGATTCAGTTTGACAAAAAGATCTGTGCAGTTTAAACTTTGAGAGGTTGAGGTCATCCATGGGCAAAAAGAAAGAAAAAAGAGCCAAATATGGAAAAAGCATACCCTGGTTAGTCTAATACAAAAAATGGAAAGAAGAAAGTTTCCAAAACAGATTACGATGGAATCGTTAGATTTTCAACGTCCTCTAGACTTCTAAAATATATGGGTCTCTTCATCATCACTCCTTGAAAGTTCTGATATATCGAAAATCATAATTCTATAAAATGTATATCGAACACAGCGGCACAGTAAAGTGGGCATTCATTACAATGCTGACGTATATCTATTAAGCAAATGAAGTCTGTTTATAAAAAAAGTCTGTATATAAAACTACTGATATAAGATACCTTTAGTCTCGTGAATGAATTTACATTTTATAGGCTTATAAATAAAAAGAAAATGTTAAAGCAGGAAAGCAGCAAAGTGATGAAGATGAAGTAGCATATAAAATTGAGGATATTTATTCCAATAGAATGATAGAATGTAACCTATCATGCCATCGAAAAATTGTTAAAAAGGCACTGAGAAGATTAATCATGCTGAGATAATTAATTATTAAACATCTAAAAACAATCTCCAATAAATGGTCCGAGTATTCAGACGCAACATCAAGCGAGTGTTCACACGTATACGTTCTAGAAAGCGGTGATGGAAATTACCAATAGTTTTGTCGCAAAAGTGCTGGATGTTCTATACTATTTAAAAAAAAGGATTTAGATGAGTGAACTTTCATTGTAATAAAAATTCAAGTCTTACCTTTACTTATCACATTGACATGTGAACCAGGTTTAATTATAGCTGTCTGTATAAACCATGGTAGTCCAAGACAAATTAAAATATCAAAAACATTTGATCCCACTGCATTTGATACTGCCATATCACCATATCCTTCTTTTATTACTGCTATACTTGATAATGCATCAGGAACTGATACTCCTGCGGCAATGAACGTTAAACCCATAACTGTGTCTGGAATTCCTAATGTGCTACCTATAAATATAATACAGATTAATTATTTTTGGGATAACAATTAAATATAAGTTTTTAAAACTTACCAATGATTGTGATCATCCAAACCATAAAATATGAATAAAATGATATCCAAATCATAGATATAAAAAATGTAAACGGATACCAATTTTTATATTTTTCTGTTTTGCAATTTGGCATCGTTGCCATACACATATAATGTATGGGATATACTATACCCCATGAAGCTTGAGTGAAAAAACTCATATCTAAAACATCAAACATTGCCAATAGATTACACTGCCCAACAATCAAAACATTTAGGACTCAAAAATAGCACAGCCTCATGTATAAAAAATCATCATAAAAAGTACTGCTTAGCTCTAGTTTTAGAGATAGAGCTGTGATGAACAGAGAGAGATAGAAAGAAACAATGTTTGCGGAATACTGCTGGTTTAAGTGTAGAGATGCTCCAGAGGTTACTTACAAGAGGAAAGCCAAAAGACAGCGATCTCATGGGACACGAATTAATTTTTTTATAGTTTCAACCACCCGGTAGAGGGCTTTTCAACAATGTAGAAATGTCATTCAAAAAGAACAATCATACTTTAAATGTTGTTAGCATATGTATCATTATTATTAAGCATTTTCTTTAAAAGGAAAAATTTACCTATTGTATATCAATAAAATTTCAGATAATAAAAACATTTTTTTTTCTCATATTCGATTTTGTTAGCTCAAATAAATGAAAATTTTCTTAAATAAAATTGTTAAGAATTGACTCTTGAAGCGAGGAAACATTCAATTTTATTTTATTATTTTGCTGGGCAGTTTTGGTTACTTTCGCTCTGACTTCGTTATATTTTGTGAAGAGCAGTGTTAATAGCATTCCCCTAAAAGACTGTTAAAAAAGAATATTAAATATGTTAAAAGTTCGGTTTTATCGGCTTTCCTCCTTCCTTTTAGATTGCTTGTCCCTTTTTTCTAAAGTCTACACACACTGCCAGTGGAATATTTACATATGGCAAAATTGAGCAACAGAATTGTAAGTAAGTAATTGTAAGATTGTATTAATAACTTCATATTAGTTTTTTTTTCAAAGAAACTAATTTTGTCAGCCATGATATAAAGCCTTTATTATTACTTGTGTTTTTGCTCTCCTGCCATAGCGTTACTTCCTGTGGATGTAACTCATTTTACAGACTTGAATCTTCTGGGTTTGATATCGGCCTTCGTTAACCTTACTTTTTTATAATTAATATTTTACGGCAAATATGAGGGAAAGAAATGATGACATTAATGATAACACTAAAGTAACCCACTATTCATTGTTTAAAGGAGATTTACGAAATTAAATCACAAAAATTCGATAATAGCTATTTATAATTTTCTATTGATTGTTTTGCAGTTTTATTTAATTTAGAATGTATTTAAATTTTTAAGTAAAAGAAAATTTCGAACCTTCTGGTCGAATAAGTGGTGACACATGATCTTCTGGAATATATTCTTTTGGTTTATAATATGCAGGTCCCACAGTTCCAGGACCTGGTTGAGCAGTAACTTGTTTTTGTTGTTCAGGGTCAGGCACTGGTTCTGGTATTGGTTGCGCTATAGGAATCGGAGTTGGTTCAACTGGATAGCCTTGATCGGCTTGATCCCATACTGCATTTGGATCAAACATAGGATCGATTGCGTAATTTGCAGCTGGTACTACTTTTCTTGTTTCTTCATCTTGTGTATAACTTGGTATCTTTCGTGTTTCTTCATCCAAATTTTTATAACTGACTAAACCAGTTTCTTCAGGAGCCGGCTTTTTACAAGGTACCCAGGACCACGTTTGTGACCATTTTTCTAATTGTGGATTAAAATGAAGTACTATACAGTATACCACATACATGAATAGCATGAATAAGGATTCACCCCTAAAATAAGATTTTATAATAAAAAAATTTCGGAAGCGGTCATAGCTTTGGAGCTGGCTGGCTATCGTTTTGTTAAAGTTAGATTAAGTATGAGTTTTAACCAAATCATTATCGTTGAGTGTAGACTAATTCTGAACTTCGTCACGTCAAATAGTGAATGTAATTTGACCAAATAGCCGACTTGTAAAAAAATGTATTAAAAAAATTACATTCTTCATTTGGAAGCGCTACTTAAGAGCGGAACTTTCAACATTATCAGGGCTTTTTCCGGATCATATCCAAATAATTTTTTCCACCCAAAGTTCGTCAAAACTTTTTTAATTATAAAAAAAGAAAAAAATGAAAAGAAATGTTTCAAACAAAAGTTTTACAAGATTGGTCCTACGGACCCAGGACCCAATTAACCAATGTTGCTTATTTACGAACACAAAGTCATTATTTTATGTCCTGAGCTCGCTATAAAAATTTCAACTTGATATCTCCTTTCGATTTTGAGTTATCGTGATTGAGTTATCTTTTCTTATCATCATTATTTCTAAACGTTACAAACTAGGCCCAAAATTAGTATATACCTTGATATATTATGTATTTCATACATACAGGCTATAAAAAAATGACAATACTAACAAAAAATATAAGTGTCGAAAAATTCCGCAATAAAGAGTAAGTACACATTTATTGCTGATGTTTCGAAATTGAATTGCATTCTCTGTTATAGTCTACGGTGGGATTTAAATCTTAAATTATTTTAGTTCAAGTCAACCAACTTCAAGACTATATAATTGTTTCGATATTAATACTACTAACCATGTAATTTTCTCATTAAAAATTGTAATTAACATTACTAGAATTGAAATAGCATAAAAGAAACAGTCTCGAACTAATGGCCACCAATTTAAGTAACAGACGGTGCCTGAACAAAGGGCACATACTGATATGACAAACATAATATTAAAAATTGCCGAACCAATAACTCCAGATACTCCTAAAAATTAATGAAAGTGTTAATTCTACTTAAGCTTCGAAGATAAACTTAAAAGTGTTGTAACCTATGTCATCTTTTGCAAAGAATACACCAATGACTACAGTTGCTAATTCTGGAGCGGATGATCCAGCTGCCATGAATGTTGCACCAGCAACGTCTGGCGCTAATTTTAATTCTTCACATATTCGATCTAATGACGCTACAAAATATTCATCACAAACAATTGCTAATCCAATAAAAGTGTAGATAGCCACAATGAAATGTAAGATAAGTCCACCATGTTTTCGTGCATTTGGACCCATCAACGGTCTGGGAAACTAAAAAAGAATTTTTCGATAAACCAATACAAATTTATGGAAATTTTTAATTATACTTGTTCAATTGCTGGTGGTGAACAATTTTCTCGACGTGGTCGTAAAGTTGGGACAAAAGTTGTTGTCATATACGTGGGTGTTGTACTTTGCACATTTTCTGGAGTTGTCGATGCACTATTAGATGTGGTTTTTTCTTCAGGACTTACTGTATCACCTTCTTTTATTGACTTTTCAGTTGATTTAAATGTAAATGGCGTTGTACCGGATTCACTAATTTTTTCACTTGTTGCATGAATTGGTTCGTGTGTTGACACTGATAAAGTGTTGGAAAGTTCCTCTTTAATAGATTCTTTTGTGTCTGAGTATACATTAATAACAGAATATACGAGTACAAATATTGACACAAAATATATTTTGTGCCGACGTGTTCTTTTCATTTTTCTGGAACAAAAAAAAATTTATTTATTAGTTTTTATACCTAAATATAGGCTACATAAAGCTTTGAAAAGTTATTTGTTTTTAAAGGTTTATTATTTTTTAACTATTTTCTGTGGATGAATTCAAATTATACGTATCAGTGATGGGCAAAATCAGTCTTGTTTTGTTCTTGTAAGACTTGTAAGATCAAGGTAACTTCCATGGATCATTAGTCTTTCAAGTTGTTTGTCCTACAATGCCACTGTCTACAGCTCCTAAGTCGGTAGGCTGCTGTCAAGGCTTCCACTTCAATCATTAGGTGAATCGGCGGAATGCCTAGAAGTGAACCCAGAGCAGCGGTAGATGTTGTTCGCATAGCTCCAGTGACACTAAGGTATAGAACCCTGAGCAGGTGGTCCAATTTTTTTCTGGCTACGGCCAGATAGGTTCTTGTCCACCATACTGTACTGCCAAATATGAGCATTGGCTTTACGATCATTGTAAATAACCAGTGCACCATGTGAGGTTGGAGTCCCAAAAAAGACTAGCAAAAGTTATCTTGAAGATAACTATTTGCCTTGGTTAGTTTCCAATCCAAATGATCACCTCAGTTCAGTTTTTCGCCCAGGATGACTCCTAAATGCTTGAGCAACTTTTCGTCTCCTTGTACACAACCTGTTTTTTCGGGTTTGGCACAGAGTTATTTGTCAATGCACCAACGCTCCACGTAAGAAAGCGCTTGTTGCATCAAGTCATTGATAGTGCCCTCGCCTCTGCCTTTGGGAAGTATGGATATGCCATCAGCGTAGCCTTGAGCAAAAATCCCTAATCCCTTGAGACCGGTTAGTAAGCTGTTCACGACGAGGTACCCACCATCATTATAAGTTCTGTATAAATACGTTATTAAGTCTACTCGTAATGAGAGGTTGATTATGAGCACTATATAATTATAAAATTCGTTCTCACCTAAACGGACTCACCATTATTGATATAAATATGTAATATTCGAGCCAAAGTTATGTCTTATACAGGTATTTATTTATACCTATATTTCTGAAATATGATCTCTGGGAATCTTTTCATTTCAAATCTAAAAGCATCAATGTACTTGTGGACAAAACAATGCGACACTTTGCTGCATCAGATATATTTGCAGCAAAGTAATACATATTAAATAATGTGTATTTTTCATCTTCTTTTTTTATCTGTATATGTACAGGGTGTGTCATTTTAATTTATAATGGCTAAGAGCTCGTTTTGTAGTTAAACAAACAAAAAATTACTTAAACAAAATTTGCAGAGTTGGATGGCGAACATCTTGTTCTGACATCAGTTTCAATCTAGTTCTTCGTGTTTCTTTAGATTCGGATTTATAGCCAATTTAGATTATAAACGGTAAGAGATAAAATAACACTTTAAATTAAAAAGTTTATCCTCATAAAAAAACTAGCAATTTTTGTTTAAAACATTTTTTCGAAAAACGTCATTATTGTATTTAATCGAAATCCGCCCAAGTCATAGACACAGGCGAATATCCTCTATTGCCCTCGAAAACTTTTGGCTAAAGAATTTTTTCTTAATTATCGTGTTTTCTTTCGATTAAATGCAATAATCACATATTTTAAAGTCGCGTTTCCTTCGAAAGCTGACGATTTCCGAAAAAGAGCCCCCACTTAAGAAATATTTATAAAAAAAAAAGTTTTATTAAAATCCGTTAAGTAAATTTTAAGTTAATTCCTTTAAAAACATATATGTAAAGAATTGGGTATATAATATGTGTGAATGATGTTTCTACGAAGTTCAAATTAACTGAATTAGAGTAGGCTTACTTGTATAATTCTAGGTTGATGAATACAAAATTTCAATAAAATCAAAGTCAAAGCGCTAACCAAACTTTTGCGTTTTTAATATTGGTATACGTCGTATAGTAATAAGTTTGGTATCAAATAGATAACATAATATATCGTTAAAAGAAATAAGTTCACTGAATTTTTGAACTTTATTATAATTTACTAATTTAATTCGCATCATTAAAAGTTTATGAAATCAAAATATAAAGTTATCTTTTATATTCTGCAATTAAAAATAATCGCATTATTTTTTAAATGTACTAATTTACATGTTATTAGAAATGGTTTTTTATAAAAACCCCTCCTTTCAATTTTGAGGTTTTGCTTTTCATGGTAGATACTTATCTACGTAGTTTTCAAAAATACAAAAAAATATTAGTTCGCCTTAAGGCGTAAAAGTTTCCAGTGCTTTTCTCTGAAACTGTAACAGATTAAGAGATAGAATAAAGTAAAAATTGACTTCAAACCTAGAGTCCGTCCAGGGCGCCTTTAATTTCATTATCCTTAATTATATCTCCTTTTTATTATTTGATCGAGTTGGTATGCAATTAGGCACAAATAATAACTTGAACCTACCTATCAATCGGGAATCTTCTATGTCTTATAGTTTCGCACAGAAAATTGTTCATTGATGTAGATTTTTCAGAAATCATGAAAGATAAGAAAATGTTTATACATACAAGACCAAGACTTATTTAGGAAAGACCAAGATTCATAACAAAACTTTTACCAAACTTAATAAATATAAAAAATAATTACTGAACATCATTTCGATGTGCTTTTTTATTATACCTGAGTAAATTTTTCTTTTGCAGTAAAACCAGAGAAATATAAACAGAGAAAAAGAAAAACTAATCTACTAACTTTCGGTATAACACAGTTTCGATGACAGACTTTGATTATATGTTCTCATCATTTTATATAAATAATATGTATTTAGGTAATTGATTAATTTTGTAATGATTACCAAAAGTAAGACTCCAAAAATTCTGTAATAATACAATAAGACTCAATTGAAACTTAACAGTTCTAAACATGGTAGATGTAACATCAAAAACGAGATTCTAAAACTATAACTCATAATGCAAGACCAATACCAAGATTAAATCGCCAAGATCAAGATAACTATGGTTTTGGTCTCTGATGACGTCATAAAGTTAAAAAATTCGATTTTTTGATCCTATCTTATTGGAATTTTTTTTGAAACCCACTAATTTTGTGTCATTCTTTCCAGATGCGATGTCAATTTTTTGCTAGCTATCACTTATGTACTTAATTCCGGGACCATGACTCCACATTCTTGAGACCAATTAGAGTTAGGTTAATTTTGATCACAAATTTGAAAAGTATGACCCAAATTTAGTAGGATTACATACTTAGTTTATCAAAATTGGATAAAATTTGGATGTGATAAAGCATAATTAAATTTTTTTGATTCTGATGACGTCATGAAGTTAAAAAATTTGTTTTTTTTGATAACAACGGCAAATTTGATCCTATCTTATTGAAATTTTTTTTGAAACCCACTAATTTTGTGTCATTCTTTTAAGCTGCGATGTCAATTTTTCGCTAGCTATCACTTATGTACTTAATTCCGGGACCGGGACTCCACATTCTTGATACCAGTTAGAGTTAGGTTAATTTTGATCACAAATTTGAAAAGTATGACCCAAATTTAGTAGGATTACATACTTAGTTTATCAAAATTGGATAAAATTTGGATGTGATAAAGCATAATTAAATTTTTTTATTCTGATGACGTCATAAAGTTAAAAAATTTGTTTTTTTTGATAACACAGGCAAATTTCATCCTATCTTATTGAAATTTTTTTTGAAACCCACTAATTTTGGGTCATTATTTTCAGCTGTGTTGTCAATTTTTCGCTAGCTATCGCTTATGTACTTAATTCCGGAACCAGGATTCACATTCTTGAAATCAATTAGAGCTAGGTTAATTTTGATTACAAATTTAAAAAGTATGAACAAATGTTGATTACAAATGTAGTAGGATAACATACTTGGTTTATCAAAATTGGATAAAATTTGGATGTGATAGAGCCCCCCCCCCCCCCGAAAAAAATTTCTAGATCCGCGCCTGGATTGATTTTTTTTTCATACATTTTAAAAAATCCGTCATTTGAACTTAAAACTAGTTTCGATTTTTAAATAAAAGTATTTCGTTTTGTGGTGATATTTCGATTGCTTACCGTTTTATAGAAATTAACTGAACCTCCTCCTTAATTACGTTCCTGAACTATTAACGGTGAAGTATCAATGTTTGTTTAGTATCTACTACTGGAATCTGTATTATGTGACATGTAGTACAGCAACCGGGGGCGGTTCGCTCCTTATTTGATATATGTTTTTCGCTAGAGGCGTATTTCTTAGTATTTTCTACGCTGATTCCGAATTGGAATGTTACTCTTCCAAAAGTCGCAGCATCAATTATTTATAACAGTTTTTTTTATAAGAACTTTTTTTTTTTGCACATTTTTTGCTACGGTAATTTTGTATCAAAATATTTTGAATATTTCAAATATCTCTGTCAGGTACCAAGCTATGGCGTATCACTTACTCCCACTACTCCCGCTTTTTGGTTAATATTGTCCTCTTCTAATAGAGCTATCGGGTTATATTAATACTTATTTCATTGAAAAAACCTTAAAAAATCATTATCAAACGCCTCTGAACTAAAATAATTCATTATAGCGAAGAAAAAAAAATGTTTTGATTTAATGAATTTTGATTATTTATTTATAACCGGCTAGTAGCCGAGCTTGTTTAGGCGTATAAACTTGCTTGACTACTGGCTGGGAGTTTGCGGGTTCAAATCCAGACAGCGGCAATGTGAGCAAAAAAAAAAAAGAACGAAGTAACTGATTCCACCCACATCATAAAATTACATGTATATTCGGATGTAGTTTAAGGTATAAATAAAGATAAAAAATAATGATGTGAGTAGCCTCTATTATAGAAGTGGTCTGAGAAACGGACCTTTATTTATATGCTCTATTTAAAGCTGTTAATTATTCTTATTTGCAATTTTTTTTAATCAAAATTTCTCGATATGTATGAAATAATGTAAGTTATAGCCAATTTAATTAAGTGTAACAATGCTTGTCTAATTCCATATCGCTGGATAATTAAATGACGAATCTGAATCATCGTGGCATTAGAGGGTACAAATCATGTACCTTGACCTTTATTTTATTATTTTGCAATAACTTTGGATCTAATACTAAGACACGACTACGCAGAAAAAGCTAATTAAAATAAGCAGCGAATCGTCCTTGGCCGCTGTACTAATCGGGAGTACATGCTTCTGCTATGAAAAGCGTTTCTTTGTACTGTATAACCGTGTAGGTATACAATATACATTATACATCCTAGAAGAGCACATACCGGCATATTCATCGGGAAAAATTTCGTAATCGATATTTTTGTTTTGTTTGAAAAATGTCCCTTAATAAGTATCAAGAGTTTTCCAGAGGTTTAGAGTATGCGTTATAGTTTATTATATCTAGCAACTACAACATATAAATTCTAGCACACAAAAAATTGAAAAGTTTATCTAGTCCCAGTTTTGTATATAAAAAAAATATATTTTTGAAATTACGAGTATGTGAGAATCTAAAAGTTTATTAAAATGAAACAGCAATTAATGCTAATTTGAACATTAAAAATTTTTTTTTAAATTTCGTTTTTAATCATATTTTCTCTTTGCAGACCTATGCACTGTATCGAAGGGACGGGGAGAGGGGAATGCGTTATAAATATTCAACCTCTAATGGGTATATCTGATAACAATGCTGTATATATTTGTTTCCAGCTACTTTTGGGTAACTCCAGCGATTTCATTTAATTCAAATAAGCATAATTCAGTATGCAAGGCTTTATTTATAGATTGATCAAATTTATAAAAACGGGGGTTGATTTATGCACTTCAAGAGAGATTCCCGTGGGAAAACCCTTTTTTCGACATTTTTAAGACTGGTCTTGGAAAATCTAGCTTCAATGAAAATGCCTTTTGGAGGTTTTAACGTCCCTACTGTACTTGCCCCTTTTATATGTCGAAATATCCTATTTTGCCATGGTTTTTAAGGCTTTGTGCATCTCCACAGTTTCTCCAAATTATGTTAGAGGTTAGAAAATTTGTATGTACCAACTTAAACGTAGACTAATTTTAGTGATTATACTACGTACCTACAAATTGATAGTGAATGTGTTAAGTTTGCAATATCGGTCATTTGTGGATAGAAATTTTGTAATCTCCGTGTAGATACGACTTTTTGTTCAAAAATAAAAAATTGAACAAAATTTATAGTGCCTATTCGTATCGTGCATGAGTTTTCTTGGTAACGTTTTCCATGGTAACGATATCCTACTTTATTTATATAATTGTATGGATGGGTATATAATTTTATGGTTTGTATTGAAAATTTAATAACATCTTCTATCAAATTTAAATAACTAATTATGTTAATTTACATTTAAAAAATATTATTTATGCAATTTTGTCTCTTACTTTCACAATTTATAATGCAACAAGTTTAATAATTAATTGTTATTTTTAATAATTTTAATTTGGCATTTGCTTTACAATTTACATATAAAAAATTGAAAATTAGTCATAATAACACCTTTTACGCCAAAATTATCCACTGGAAGCGCTGCCGTCGATTTGTTTGTCCCTATCATGACTACGGACCCAACGAATATCAAATGCATAATTTATAAATAAAAATATATAAAACAGTAAAACAATTTTATTGAATAAGTAATATAAATTTTCCAAATTAAAAATAGAGTTTGTAGGGTTCTGTTCAGGTTGAAATAAATGCCAAGGGGCTAGATTGAACTTTTCATAGACTAAAATCTGCATATAGAGGTATTGTGACTACAGACACCAACTTTTTTTAACTCGAAGAACAAAAGAGGTCAAGGTTCATACAGTGTTGTATAAGGATTACTTACTAAAAGCTTTTCGTTCCATTCACCAAGGTTATGTATATGAAGAAAACTTATACAATTATTTATATTTGTTCATTTTTCCCATTAGTTTTTCTTTTTCTATTTGATATGCTATATATAGGTATTTTTACTTCTTTTCATTCATAAAACAGTATACGTTTTTACTGAAAAATGAACGCTTTTTTTATTCTACTAACAAAGAATGCACGTTCAATTAACTAATTACTTGAAAATCTTCATATTATTGTTCAAGTTGAATTTACAGAATATATCAAGAAAAATTACTAAGTTTATATTTCTCCCTTATAAAATTCTTATTATTATTATATGCTTTTTATTAAAAACGGATTTTTGCCTTTTCATGTTTTAATAGTAATGAAATATTTACATACGAGGCAGAAAGGGGGGCTCGGTATGTCGGCATTACCAAAACGCATTTCCTTAACATTAATTCAATTCTAAACCCAATTTTAAACTCTCTAACCCAATTTGTGGAACAAATTTATCAGCTTTTCGAAAAAAAATTACAAAACTTTTTGTCTTTGTTATAAAGAATTAAAATATCTTGTAGTGTTAGGTCAAACACATAGTATAACTTTTTTAAGTTAAGCACATATTGTTAGTTACCCTGCCGAAAACAGCATAGTCTTAAGTTAAATACGTATATACGTACAGCCTCAGATTAAGTTGCTTAAGAAGGGTGGCTCGCCAATAATAATGATAGTTACCTTACCTTAAGAGAGTAATTATTAATTAAAAACAAGTGAAAACAAACAATTGACTGAGTTAATTGTTAAAATACCATGCATAGACAGTGTTGATTAATCTATCACATTATACACACATAATTGATATCCCCATATAATACATACTATACAATTTACGCTAAATTTGCGCCCTCACGAGTAAACAGTGATGTTCACGAAAAAATGTTTCAAAAAAAAGCTGATTGAAAAACTGCTGATTGAATGTTTAAATAATTTTCAGCAACCTACTCAACATTTTATTTAATACATATTAACCAGTTTTGTATTGATTACGTGCAGAACCGAATTTAGCGCCACGATTGGAAAATTTTGTAGGTTCTATATATCCTTGTTATTCCTCTTTTTAATATAGACTAGTGATGGGTCGAATGTTGTATTTTGTACATTGGAGAATGCGAATGTTAACTTTCAAATGAAGCGCTCGCAAATTGTTATATACCGCCATTTTTGAGTTTATTCAACTTCACTCTTTTAGGAGATGAATTTCAAAAAATCACTTCTTGAATGACACCTACAGTATAAAATTAATATCTATATAATAATATTATTCTGCAAATCTATTCAGATAAAAAAATATACTACTAGTTATACCATGTATATATGAAATATACATAGTAGATTAAGTTTAATCCTAAGTTTGTAACGCTTAAAAATATTGATGCTACGAAAAAAATTTTGATATAGGTGTTCATAGAATCATCTAATTAGTCCATTTCCGGTTGTCCGTCCGTCCGTCTGTCAGCATGATAACTCAAAAACGAATAAAGATATCAAGCTGAAATTTTTACAGCGTACTCAGGATGTAAAAAGTGAGGTCGGGTCCATAAATGAGCAACATAGGTAAATTGGATCCTGACCTTGTAAACCGTTAGAGATAGAACAAAAGTTTAAATGTAAAAAATGTTCCTTATCAAAATATAAACAACTTTTGTTTCAAACATTTTTTTGTGAACATCATTGTTTACCCGTGAGGGCGCAAATTAGGCGTAAATTGTACTGGGTGTTAAAAACCACCCGTCCAGGCTGATTATTCTGAATAGTTTTTAAAAAAAATTGAAACGAAAAAACAGGTATCAAATATTTTTTGAAACTCTATCTAACCATACCAAAAACACCCTCCACCCTCAACCCCTGTTAGGGGTAGGGGGTGTAACTTGAAAAAATCAAATAGAAACCCCTATTTTTTTCTGCAGATTTGGATTCTTCAGAAGAAAAGACAAACATTTTGTCTAAGAAATTTTACCCGATTTTCGGTAGATCACGCTACAATCGACAAAAATCGTTCTTTTAGATTTGGCATTAGAATTGCAGTTCAAGTGAAGGCGAGAAAAGTTTTTTGAGTCGAGAATAGTTATTTTCAATTTTGTTTTTGTTTTTTTGAAGAAAAGACTATTCTGTTTTGTTTTTCATATTTTATTATGATTTAGAAAAATTATTTTTGTAAAAATGTTTTTTTTTATTTTGGAAAGTCTGAAAAAAAATTAAATCTAAAATGATTCATATCTAATTCTTTCTAAGAGCTTTATTTAGTATCCTCCCAATTGTCTAGTGGTTTACCTCAATTACCGCAATTCGACATTTTCGCTTCTCTTTTATTTTCGTTGAATTTCTAACTTTTGTGTTGCTTTTGTTTTGTTTTTGTTTTGGTTCTGTGTGTTTGTGTTTTTATTTTTTTTTACTTTTTCGTTTTGATTTTTGTCATTGAACGGCGCAATTCTTATGCCAAATCTAAAAGAACGATTTTTGTCGATTATAGCGCGATCTACCGAAAATCGGGAAAAATTTCTTAGACAAAATGTTTGTCTTTTCTTCTGAAGAATCCAAATCTGCAGAAAAAAATAGGGGTTTCCATTTGATTTTTTCAAGTTACACCCCCTACCCCTAACAGGGGTTGAGGGTGGAGGGTGTTTTTGGTATGGTTAGATAGAGTTTCAAAAAATATTTGATACGTGTTTTTTCGTTTCAATTTTTTTTTAAAACTATTCAGAATAATCAGCCTGGACGGGTGGTTTGGAACACCCAGTATAGTATGTATTATATAAATTGTATATGTAGTGCAATGTGATAGAGTAATCAACACTATTTATGCATGGTATTTCAATAATTAACTCAATCAATTGTTTGTTTTCACTTGTTTTCAAATGAAATCGGTTCAATGTTTCTTTTTGAGACACATGTATGTACATTTTGATACACATAGTGATCCATTATAATTGACTCTGCTGAATATTTCGTCAGCAAAGCATAACAATAAAAGCTGTTCTATTTGAAGGAGGCACCTTACAGTCATTAAAATAAGTAGTTTTTTTAAGTATAAAAAATATTTTATTATGATTTTTGGAATCAATTGCAGTTTTTATTCGTATTAATGAATAACTGAATAAATATAATTATAAATTAAAATAGTGTGTGTCTGACTCTATTTGATAATACCACCTGTACTTGTATGTAAATCAGTGTTCTTTCAGTTTATTATTATTTTTACAAACAAAGAAAAAAATTAATTAATTAACTATAGTCAACGAATCGGAAATAGTCAAGAAACCCACAGTTTTCATGCCGGTTTTGGGTTTCTCATATATCTTAATGAAGGGATCAAAATTCAAAAGTCTCTCTCCAAAGTTCACAGGTAGAAAGTTTTAAGAGCACACCCTAAGGAGATTTGGGGACAGGAATTCAAACATTGTTAATAATCCATGACTTCGGAAAAATAGAGGTTTCTGGCGTAATGTTCGCTTGAGGATATACGATACTAGGAAAGTTTAATAATATTTTTAAAAGCATATATTCTACATTCAACCAAACGTCATACAATGTGCATATTGAAAATAAAATTTCCACTCGTAAGTTTTATAGTAAAATTATATGGGATATTTTTTATAGTTATTTAAAAATAGAAATAAAGTCTTATGGTTTAAGGCCAATTTACATACGGAAGAATAACCCAACCAGGAATTCCAGAAGTTGTAGCTATGGAAGTGATGTAAAAAATCTGATGTTTGTAGAATTAAACATCAAAAAGCCAAAACTTCGAAAGTTAGGCATATTTCACGTTTTCATTCCCTCGTAAGGTGTGATCGAATCATCATCAGGAAAGAGATTGGCAACTTTAAGTATTGAATGTAGCTAACAATTTAGACCAGTGAATCTGCGTTTTCATTATTTAGACAGACCTCCTGTCATGCAAAGATAGAGCGGGACCCGTAAATAATTCTATCAGTCCACATTTTTTTAGTAATCAGGAATCTACTCTCCGCTTTTTTGCCCCTTACTAAAAACTGATCCGCATCCTTTCCTTTTTATTTATAATCAACAAGTAAATCATCACTATTTTTTTTACCTTTTAACCTTCGTTCATCCACCACCCGCTCCTTTTGTCAGCGCCCTTACCTAATTTTTTCACGCTGGATTTGCACGACTCTCAATTACGCGATGCCTATATGCTTGTAGAATTATTTATTTTCGCCATAAAATCGACCCCAAGGGGTCAAGAGAGACCACTGAGTCGGGAATTACTGAACTAGACCTCGGGAATGAGAGAGCTTTTAAATGTAATAATTATGTTAGTATCATTTTTAATACTAACGTATTATACAATTATTATTAACAAAATACTTTGACTTCTGTGTCTGGTACCTGTTCTGGTTCTCCATTTTATACTGTGTCCACAGGATTGGCACAAGACGTACTTTGATTATATTTTTAAGGCCCATTAGAGTTTTTAGTATATGAAATGTATGTGTGTGTGTGAATAAGAATTAATAAAATAAACACGTAATTATAACTTCAGAAATTTCCGTTTTATTTTCTGCAGGAAATAGATAAAAGATTTGTGGTTTTATATTTGAGAAGAAAATAATTAATTAATATAAAAGTGCAAATATAAACAAATTATGATAAAACACTCAGCAACAAAAAACGAATTAAAAAGGGCATATTTACATGACTCATGAAATTTTCTTGTCCTTTGGTCTCCATCAGGAATTATTTTAAAGATAAAGAAGGGAAATGAAATGCGCTACTGCTATATTATCTTTAATCGGAAATGTTGTCAAGGCAAGACGTAAGGTAAAGTTTTTCTGCAAAAACAGAATTGTGATAAATTTTCTTCATATGAAAGCTTTTTTGAAGCTCAATCACCAATTAATTTTTGTACAATTAACACTATTATTTCTTCCATAAGGTACTGTGTTAAAAATCACAATTTTAAAATGAAATAATTCGAAATTTTGCCATGCAAGAGATCCCAAAGTTTCCCAAAGAGACCCCTGTGTTTATTGTGATCAAGGGACTTTAAACTATCATTTACCGCAAAAAAGGACATTCACCGTACTTACTTAAACGGTCGGACTACCTTAAAATTATTTCGAAGGGAAAAAATACACAATGAAATTATCATTGAATAACAATCCCCACTCTACATAAAATCAATCAGAATTATGAATGGTAAATAGAACAGTAATTATTACCTATATATATTTAAAAATAAATAATTAAAAATATATAGGGAAGAAACCATAAAATATACTAAAATAAATAATACTCTAAAACTAAATCAAATAAAAATGATTTATTTGAACTTTTAATGTCAATTGCTGCGTAAAAATTTGTGTATAGGTACTTAATAAAAGTAATAGAGATTTTATTTTTCTTTAAATTTTTTTAATCCCGCTTACTAGTAAATTTTAAGGTATAAAGGAAATTTAAACCCCCAGGATAGATAAATTTTTATTAGTTTAGTTCTAAATTGTCTTAAACCAGCAATGTATAATTCAAACTTAGTAAACTTAAAACACAAGACAATTGTACAAAAACTTACAAGGACTGTTATAAGGGATTGAGTATAAATTAATGGATCATTCAACGTTATAGGTAGTCATTTTACTTCTCAAATGGGAGAAACTTTTTATACCATGTATATGAAATATACAAAGGTATACTAAGTTTAGTCCCAAGTTTGTAACGCTTTAAAATACTGATGCTATGAACAAAATTTTGGTATACGTGGTATAAAATCACCTAATTAGTCCATTTCCGGTTGTCTGTCTGTCATCACGATTACTCAAAAACAAAAAGAGATACCTAGCTGAAATTTTTATACCGTGCTGAGGACGTAAAAAGTGAGGTAAAGTTCGTAAATGAGCAACATAGGTCAATTGGGTCTTGTAAACCGTTAGAGATAGAACAAAAGTTCAAACGTAAAAAATGTTCCTTATAAATAAATAAACAACTTTTGTTTGAAACATTTTTTAGTAAACGTCACTATTTACCCGTGAGAGCGCAAATTGTATAATATTATATGGGTATATCAGTTAGTTATATGTATATGGGTGACATGTACGTATGTGTTATGTGGCAGAGTAATCAACACTGTCTATACATGGTATTTCAACAATTAACTCAGTCAATTGTTTGTTTTCACTTGTTGCTCTTAGTTTTAATCGAATTGAGTAACTCTATTGTCCCAACAATGCTGCCTCAATCATGAATACCATTCTAATGGGGTATGCCACCCCCAATAAAGTAATGGGGGGAAGGGGTAAAACCTTCAAAGATTCTGAAAATAGTATTTTGATTTTAAAAATATGATATCTCGAAGATTTTATGGGTCACTAATTACCAATTTTATGCTTCAAAGCCTCAAAATACGAACTTAAGTGTTTTAGTCTCACATAATTACCCAAAACTAGGTAATTTGAGGAGCTTTTAACAACTTGCATTTTACCTTCCAAACCCATACAAATATTATCCTAAAGTAGGATAATTTACGATTATTTAACAAATTACATTGTAGATATATATATGGTAGTCCAAGTTTAAACAGCAGGGCATCAAATGGTAGACCTAGTTATTAATAAGAATTTCTCAATACACTTGTAACCAGGAAACGATACATATTTCGAAGGTTTAATTTGTAATCAGTGACTCATAAAATATATAAGATTAATATTTATCGCCATGGTATAATATTTATACTTTTGATAGAAGTATAAGCCAGGCCCGGATTTAGAAATTTGCAGCTCCTAGGCAGTTGCGAAAATTTCTGCTCCTCCCCTCAAAACTGTAAATTTTTAAAAGTTAGAAAATAGGCAATTGAAAATACGACAAAATATCGCGGGTGCGTTTAGAAAAAAGTTCGCGGCTCTGTAAAAATTGATATTTTATTGTTCAAAAATACCTAGCCTAGTTAACGTCTGAAGTCAAACGTTGTTTACTTGTTATGTAGTCTCACTTTTTTTACAATTGCACGACACTTAACGCGTTTATTTGAACCTTTTTTTTTCATTTAATGCATAGTTTTCATGTTTAAGCGGTTGAGAACAACGATATCTCATTTGACATTGATAGAGGAGAAAGCCCATCTGCGTTATAAACAACCTCAAACAACACATTCCATCTGGATTTATTAAAACTCTGGCAGGTATTAATCAGAAATTCTAGGAGTTTTGCAGCGTTAGCTAGACTATATCCGGGTTAGTTTAGAGAGACCAACCTAAAAATTCGAGTCAATTAAATTGTACGGCTAGCCTCGAAAACACACTTTGAAATTCCTAAAGTTGGCCTCTATAAAATAACCCGGGTATAGATAGAATATAAGATAAGGACGAGTAACGACCAGTTTCACACAATTTTTATCAATTCAGACAATAGTAAATGTCCTATTCTAAGAATTAGTCAAACGATTGAGTTCATTAATTACATAAATAAATCGTGTCAAACAATTTTTTAGTTTTTAAACGCTCCTAACACGCAAATGATGTTTATCGGATTTTTAAACCATAACATTTACTTAAATACCTATTAGTCGAATGTAGAACAACACTATCATGTAGAAAACTAAACAATTTTCTAGAATAATTATCCCGGTTTCAGTAGGCTCTCAATAGCCCCATATTACTTTCTTTTTTTTTTTTAAACTGAAAACTGAGGTTTTTAATGTATTTTTAAATGTTTATCCACAAGATCGACTTCATTATATAAAAGAAAATTTATTCTAAATAATAAACAATAAGTAAATTTCCAAATAATATATGAAAAAACAGATTTCAACAATAAACATGGTATTTATTAACTCATGGCAAAATCATTTTCACCTGAGCCCGATTTATGAATCAGATTTAAGAAAAATTTTAAAAACGTTCATGATACCTACTGTCGACGGTAAATTAAGTAAATAAATTAATCTTTATACATGGTATTTCAACAGTAAAATCAGTCAATTGTTTGTTTTCACTTGTTATACCATGTATATGAAATATACCAAGGTATACTAAGTTTAGTCCCAAGTTTGTACGCTTAAAAATATTGATATAATGAACAAAATTTTGGTATTGGTGTTCATAAAATCACCTAATTAGTCCATTTTCGTTTGTCTGTCTGTCTGTCAAAAAGAGATACCAAGCTGAAATTTTTATAGCGTGTTGAGGGCGTAAAAATTGAGGTCGAGTTCGTAAATGAACAACATAGGTCAATTGAGTCTTGTAAACCGTTAGAGATAGAACAGTAGTTTAAATGTAAAAAAATGTTATTTATAAAAAAATAAACAACTTTTGTTGTAACCATTTTTTCGTAAACATCACTATTGACCTGTGAGAGCGCATATTATGTGCAAATTGTAGTATTATATGGGTATATCAGTTAAATGTGTGTGACATGCATGTATGTGTAATGTGACAGAGTAATCTACACTGTGTATACATGGTATTTCAACCATTAACTCAGTCAATTGTTTGTTTTTATTTGTTTTTATTTAGCGTCAGTTTTAAGGTTAAAAGTTTAAAAACAGTCCGAGCTTTTAGATCAACTTATTTGCAGACTGTTTGATTTGGGTTATGGGTCCCTACAAAATTATCAAATGGCAGGCTTCTATTCTAGATAAATGCGGCTTTAGAAGACTGACTTGACAATCTTATAATTAATTTCCTATCCAAACAATAAATTAGAAATTTTAAGTTATGTTTCAGACATCTAGTCTAATAATAAGACGCTAGTTTAAAGGAGGGGGGGGATGGTGGATCTCAAATGCTAGAGGTTATAGATGCGATTTACCACTCATACTTTTCTTCATTTATAACGTAGCAAATATGTAATGCTATAAAATTTAATTTGGATACTATAAAATTTAGATTATCGACACATATCACCAAATTAAATTAAATTTTAATATCTTAACGATTTAAGTTAAATCTTTATATATCGGATGTCCCATTTTAAATAGTCCAGGTGTAAACCTAACCTTGAAAGGTGATTTAAATTAGAAAATTGTAGGAAAATTATTAATTTGAAAAAAAAAATTTTTGTAGGAAATATTTTTTCCTTAACCTTATGATTTCGACGGAAATCTAATGCAAAGAAAGATAAAGGTTCTTTTAAAGATAAACTAAGTGTGTACGTATTTTAAAAAAGTTGTATGTTATTTTATAAAGAATAACTTTCTAATTTAGATTTTCTTCTATTATCAGCTAGGAGCATGATTTGTTTTTTAAGCAAGTCTAGGTGAAATTTAAAGCCATTGTGAGATACGCCCATCCCCTTGACCCATATTTAAAAGTGTAAATACCATAGTGTGCGAGTAAAGAGCTCTTAAATATTTTCTTTGACACAAACTGAGCTCATAATACAAATTTGGGTAGGTGTTTTAATTAGTGAATCCAAATTCTGAATCAGGCTGGGGGTTTGCGGTTATTTCGCTGCTGCGCAGTCTATGACTTTTGCGAAAAAAACAATTCCAAAAATATGTTTTAGGCAACTTCAAATTTGTTTAATATGGAATTTTAGCATCTATTTAAGCTAGAAATGATAAAGCTAGAATTTTTTTTTGGAAAATTATACTACGGCTTATTAGCAACATATTTGACCCATTAACCGAATGCCGGACATTTACGGCATTAAAGCTGGCACAATTTTAAACTTTCAATTTTTTTTCTAAAAATGTCGTGCAGTACTAAAAATATGATGTTTTATCCAAATAAATTACTTTTGTCTAAAAGCTAATAGCTAGTCAGTCCTTTAAAACATAATAAATGCTATAGTATGTTTAACAGACACAATATTTATATAAAAATTATGGGTTGAGCTAATTATTTGGACATTTTTACTTTTTATGAAAAAGAAAACGTCATGGGCATTTCACTGAAGAAGGGCTGTTTTCTAAGTGGCTATCGTCTAACCAAAAAGCGTATATTTTTTTTGCACCTCGCTTTATTATACTACTCTTTATCACTGAAGTCATGGCAAAATTCGCTTTCGATATGCTGACACCATTTCAAACTGTACTAAATATTTTTCCACACGAAACAATAAAAAATACCATAAATATCTTAATAATATTAATAACACCCCTATAATAATAATCGTAATAATGTTATTGTGGTTATCTATATCGATAACGAATATAGGTACAACAAAAACAGCATTTCTTAACAAGCAGTTATTATAATACCATTTATACCAATATACAACAGAAAAGCGAATAATAATAATAATTTTATTTGATCCGGTAACAAATAATAATACAAGAATACAACACTCAATGCCATTGATGGTACTCAACGTCAATTGAAGAAGCGCGTCGTTATATGAAAAGAGGAACTACAAGGAATACAGGAATATAATAGACATTCTGATTCTATTGTATATAATACGGCATTACATGTCCTCATTATCTATCAAAAATTCAATAAAAATGTCATAATTTTTTATTCATAATTATTTGCATTTATATAACAATAAGAAAACTTGTATTTTTTTTAAATGACGTCAAAGAAGTATCGACTTAATTATGACGTCATAATAACATTATACAATATGCATTTATTATTTTAATAAAATTAGTAAATTAAATTAAATTAAATTAGTATTTAAAAATTTTCTCTTTAATTAGAACTGTTTTTAATTTACTGTTTTATCAAACAATTAAATAAATCTAACATCCATTCAGATATTTCTTTTAATTATTTCAAAGCATACTTCCTCTTTTTTATATAATAATACTGTTTATAAATAATACTGAGGAAGTAAATCATATAAACACTTAAAAATCATTAACAATATTATAGATTACATAATTGATAAAAAAAGTTTATTTTTGTAAGTTTGTAAATTTGTTTAAACTAATTTCGAATTTAAAAAAGAAAAAAAATTTGGGAAAACCGGCTAAATATAAAAAAAAGTATAATGGCCACTTACCCGTAAATACAATTGTTATCTTCAAATTGGTGATCAAACAATTTATTTGTTAATTTCAAAATTTATTCACACACCAATAATTTTAAAATTTCGTGTAAACAATTATTAAATATAAATTTTTATATTCAAGAGAAAATTTTCTCAAAAATTTTTAACGCCCCTTTATATTATAATAGCAATAATCAAAAACCCAGACAGCTACAATGTAACATAGATTGCCTAGCAAGCAGGCGTATCAATCGACTATTTTGATCAGCAGGCTACAATCCCTCTTACCATGAAAAGCATGTTTTATTTGCAACTGGAAAGAGTTAATATTAAATGCGCAAGTGCTTGATTATAGAATATTATTGAATTAGAATTACACATTTTTATTAGAGCTCAATTTATTTTAATGTTTTTCCACCAAAGAAAATATGTTTTGTCATTTCATTTATAAAATGTGTATGTGTGAAAGGTATAAAAATACTCAAAACTATTTTGGTAACATCTCAAATTTTTACAAGGTCATTGATTCTTATCAATTGAAGTGGTTTTCCTGTACTCAAATTCATTTTTAATATAATTTTATAATAAAGATTTTGGCAAAATATATTTTAAACCACACGACTATGCAATGATAAAGCATCCTTGTATCAACGTTTGCATACATCATATTCATTATAAAGGTACCTGTACACGATGAAGTTTTCTTCTTTAATATCCCCAACATAGACATATATAATCTTTTTGATACCCAAGGTTATATTTTTACGGGTCAAGGCGATATATCGTATACTTTGTGAGAATTGAGGAATAATTCAGATACGAATGTACACATCCGATTTTGTTCGACGGCTTTTAGAACTATATATAATTATAATTCATTGAAAATTTTTTTTATGCTTAGCGTGAAGGGGGTGGTATCCAACCCTTCTAGGGGGTGAAAAAAATATATGTTTAAAATGGCAACAATGGAAATGGATAGAGCGATAAAATCTAAGCAAAAAGTGTCATTTGAGTTACTAGCGATTGAAATTCGAAATATTTAAAGATAAATAATTGCAAAATTTGACGTTTTTTTTTATTTAGGGTACCCTGTATAACGTTTTAAATTAAAAATTTAAATAAAAAATACTTTTTTAGGGACAAACATTTATTGTACTAAAAATTAGAAAATAATTTTTCTTGTGAGTCACTTGTACATGAGGCGCTCTGAATCATTATTGGTATATTAAAAACGCGTCCAGCTTTTACAAATAGTCATGTATGAGTGACTCATAAACATATAAAAGTCAATCGATAGTCAGGAAAGGCCGCTTTGCACAAAGAATGGAAAGGGTGGGTAAAAATTTCCTATTTATTTTACCGATATTAACATTGGCAACCTTGTTCTTTTCTCTTAAAAAAAGAGCTGTTCAACGTTTCGTACGAGCTATTTTGAGGGAGTTATTAACTTTCAAAGCAAAATTGACACTTCTGACTTGAAATGACTACATATATCTTCCGGAATAATGAAAGAGTTTATTGTGACGATCTGATCTTCATTTTTCAAAAGAAAATTTTATTTTCTTCTTTTTCCGGTCCTATTTCCGTTTAAAAAAAAGCAAAACCAATATATTACCGGAACAGAGTTTCGACCAAACATAAATAATTAGATCGTGCTCACAGTATGCCCCACATTTAGTTTTTTTATATTCTCTAAAATTTTTTAGAAGTTGGTGTTTAAAATTGCATGAATAACCATTCAATTCAAGATTCTTTAAAAAAACGGCAAACTAAGTATTTATCGTTCAAACTGTGCTCCAGGGGGTTTTTTGGTCGCTCATTATAAATCCGATGTCAGATTACACGAATTCGATTATGTTCTCCAAAAATCGTGCCTTTTCGCTAGTAACTAGAAACTACTAATACCTTGATATAATTGTGTAAATGTAAAAGGACCTTGCAATAGTAGATAGGAAAACGGCTTTCTGTGAAACTTTTTATAAAACGTCCTAAAATGTTCTTGGGATCATTCTGATCAAAAACTCTCACGACCACAAAAATTTTTAACGAGTAGTTTTCAAGCTATGGGCGATCAAAGTTACGAATATATTGTAGTTTTAGTATATAGTATTTAGTATATACTAATGATTAGGAAAATGGTTTTCTATGAAACTTTTTCAAACCGCCCCCAAAATGTTCTTCGGATCGTTCTGATCAAAAGTTCTCACGGACGCAAAATTTTTTAGCAAGTAGTTTTCTAGCTACCCTTTAAAAATACCAAAATAAGCATTTCAAGAAATACAAATGGGATGCTAATTATAAACACGTTACAAAAAGTTGCATTAAAATCGATACTGTTTCTCAACTTTTCCACTATCGACACTTTTTTCCTATTCACTGTATTACCAGTTCATCACAAGTGAACGAACTACTATATGAACGACCTCAAACGTGAACTATAATTCTCAAGACTAATGAATAGTCGCTTGACTGCAATTAACATTATGTATTTGCAAAAAATAACTTGTAAAGGAAAATAAATTTCTGCCTTAGTAAATTCGCTATATGAATTCGATAAATATGACATCTTTGACAGCGCATCAATGAAACTTGTCTTAATGAGATCTTGTCTGACTGGATTTATATTAATGTACACCAATACTGTAATCGACTATAAAAAAATTAACTTTTGTGATTTTTTTACGGGCTCTTTTAGTATACATGAGGATAATTTTTTCCCCAAATTAGACTCTTTTTTACCCGACTATCAAGGAGTGGTTATGTATTCCGCGCGTATCTTTTATGTATGTATATTTGTTTGTAAATTTTTTTATTACCTCGGATCTTCCAAACGGCTAAACATTTAAGGTATCATTACATTTGTTTCAAAGACCCAAGTGTTCTTAGATAGATATTTGAAATACAAAACAAAATAGTGGTTTTTTGGAGCGAAATAATAATAATAATAAATTTATTCGACCAGAAATGATGTACAAATAATACATATTGGTTCGTCATATATTCCTAACATTATAGGTTGGTAGAAAGTAATTCATCCACATTATACGAACAATGATCAAACAGTAAATTCTTGCAGGCGGTTTCAAACTTCTTTTGGTTACACTCAAGCTTCATGTGGGATGGTAACTTGTTGGAAAATTTTAAGTCATTGTAAGATTACCTATGTTCGAAAACATCTAAGTTGTGCTTGAGTAAGTCGCTCCGATGTCTTGTATAATACGTGTGATTAAAGTTATTTTGATCAATCAAATGAATATTCTTCTTTAAGTGGGTGAGGCAATGGAGAACGTATATACTAGAGAGCGTCAAGATTCTCAGATCCTTAAAATATTCTCTACAAGAACATTGTTGGTCAACACCAACAATTAGTCGTAATATTTTCTTTTGATTTATGAAAATTTGTGTTGATTGAGAGAAAGACCCCCATAACAAAATTCCATATTTAAGTCTACTATGAACCAATGAATAGTATACCATGTTACTGTTTTTTGACTTCTTGACTTCAGACTCTCTCTTAAATTTCTGAATAGATACGTTAATGAGTTCAAACTCTTAGCCAACTCATTGCAATGCTTAGCTCAAGTTAAATTTTTATCCAGGATTACTCCCAGAAACTTCATAGACGTGACCTTTAAGATTGGCGCATTTGAGCAAATGATGTTTGGAGTAAACCCATATTATGTGTTTTATTTTTATACCATGTATATTTGAAATATACATAGTATATTAAGTTTAGTCCAAAGTTTGTAACGCTTAAAAATAATGATGCTAGGAAAAAATTTTTTCATAGGTGTTCATAAAATCAACTAATTAGTCCATTTCCGGTTGTCCGTCCGTTTGTGGACACGATAACTCGTAGGACCCATCTTGTAAACCGTTAGAGATAGAACAAAAGTTTAAATGTAAAAAATGTTCCTTATCAAAAATTAAACAACTTTTGTTTGAAACATTTTTTCATAAACATCACTGTTTACCCGTGAGGGCGCCAATTAGGCGGAAATTTTTTAATATGTACTATACTTGATTATCAGTTATGTATGTGTCACATGTTTGCATGTGTTATGTGATAAAGAAATCAACACTGACTATACATGGTATTTCAACAATTAACTCAGTCAATTGTTTGTTTTCACTTGTTTGTTTTATAATGTATGAAATTTGTCTTGCTAACATTTAATAACAATCGATTGGCATGGAACCAAGAAGCAATAAAAAATTATTACAAAAAAATTTTATTATCTATTCTTAAATTAATTTACAAGTATTCTTAATAAATTTAAACTTAATTAATGCTAAATCCTATCCAGAGCTTCTAGTAAAATAATGCTATTCCCTCGTATTACCTGAAACAACAAATTTTCAATGAAGTCTAGCGACATCTTTTGCCGGCAATAATTAAACGCCGTAAAGCGTTATTTTTTATAACCTCAAAAAAGTATTTAATAAATTATTATACTTACAACCATTCCAATCATATTTTTTGATCCATCTTTGCATTCTTCAATAGTATCATCCACAACTAAATTCATAAAAGGATCAAATCCTCGTAAAATTCCAATCACATGACGACCACCGTTTAATTTCAGTGATAATTTCTTATCCATGAATCTAAATCAAAAAAAATTAATAACTCAATAAGCTTTTAAAATATTAATATCTCTTACTTTTTTAATTCAGGTGGGTGTGCTTTTGACATTTTAAAATCAAAATTTTATGAAAAAATTATTTTATCAATTAAAAATTGGTTTTGGTGTTGTATTGTAATGGTTTATAATGAAGCTATCGCCAGTTCACTCCACGTTAGGGAAAAAATAATACTTAAATAATAGGGGAATTTGTTTACTATGTGATATCTATGAAATAAACGTCGTTTCATGTTGCCACTGTAGAGTAGCCAACAATTTTCACGTCCATTCCAAATTACAAGATTGGTGTGGAATTAACCCGGCAATAAAAAGTTTATTTTATTTGCTAAAGTGACGTTTTAAATGTGAATTAAGTGAATATATTTTATTAAAAAAAAAAAACATGGCCCGTTATGGACAACGTCCGGAAAATGCCTTAAAAAGAGCAAATGGTTAGTAAAAAATTTCACAATATGGACGATTGAAACCACGTTGTGACTTTAATTTCGTATATTTAATGTTTCAAAATTTCTATATAAAATAAGATATCGTATTTGATATGGACTGAACAAAGTGTTTTGACAAGTGTTATCATTTTTCTGTTGTAGAATTTATTGAAGTGGGTAAACCCGCCCGTGCTTTAGATACCCTGCAAGAAGTATTTCGTAATAAAAAATGGGCTTACAACTGGTCCGAGTCGGTTCTCGAACCGATTATGTTCAAATATTTAGATCTATGTGTCGAATTGAAAAAATCGCATATTGCAAAGGAAGGATTATTTCAATATCGTAACATGTTTCAATCGGTATGTATTATTATTATTCATTTCATGCTTACCACTTATATTCAGTGGTTTTTAATTAAACAAATAAACATTCTTACTAACGACAGTCTTAATAATATATGCATAGTTTTTGGCAGCGAAAAGCCGAAAATTAAGTCTAGTATTTAAATGTCGAGTTTAGATTAGACGGTGTCATTTTTTCCTTTAGTTCGTTTAGAAAACTTACTGAGTAGAAATTTGATAGCTATAAAATTCGGTTACGTTATGACTTTTGTTTATAAGTAGAATATTTTTCTTTATCGCTGCAATATATAAATTTAAAAGTAACACGAATGATCATTATATCAAAATTCTCAAGGTCATTAGTCGAAAGTGGCTGGGCGTTTTATCTATTTGAGATTTAGGTCGCCGTTTTTCTTATAGTCAAATTATAATTTAAGGTTGGAAGTTAAAAATCAACTGCCCGATTGCTGATATTAGCGTCAGTTCTAACTGACATTTTAATCATGTCTCCAATGAAAAGTCTTAAAAAATATTATTTTGTCAAAAATACTAATGAGTATCTTATAATTATTCGTGCAAGTGCTGCATTAATTATCTATACATGGGATACCACTACTAATCGAGCATTGTATAGACGCAGCCAATGTTGTTTAAAGAGAATAACTTGTAAGTATCCGAAAATAATAGCGGCCATTTCCCCACAAAAATTTTGAATTTTTCTAAGAATTTTTTTATTCCAAATTAGAATCCTTAGACTCGTTATTTAAAGCTACCTACAAATTTTCAACTCTCTTTCTTTTATAGTTTTGTGAAAATAGAATCGGCTTAGTTTTTTTTCTAATAGGGTATTATCGTTAGTCAAAAATAAATCATGAAATTTGATAAAGTTAAAATTTATGTAAAAATATACTTAAATATTCAGATTTCGAGTCATAAAAGCACATTTTTCTTGTAAAACATTAAAGTTAAAAATCGTAATTTCTAAACTGTATATCACGTGAACTAAAACGCGGGTAAGCCCTGCTGTGATGTCATAGCGGTATGAGTCATAGACCATCAGTTAGTTCAGTGTAGACAGCTGGGTATAATGTATACATAGATAATAAGTATTTATATTTATTATAATCAGATGTCTATGAATATATCTGTCAAAGTTATTTGTGTTATTTCATATAGTGATACCCATATTACGCCATCAAATTGGATGCCCGTGTTTTTGACTGTTTAAAAAATGTTTAAAATTTAAGTTTTTGGCAAGAGGGTGTGTATTTTTCCGAAATAAATTTTTGATGGCTTTTTGTTAGCAAAATCAACATTTTGAAGTACTTTTTCAAAAATATTGGAATATTAGGTAGGTTTGTGTAGGAACTTACTATTTTTTACTCCAATTTTCTCTTAAAATTAGCTATATATATTTTTGGTTCGGTATCATACTCTAAGTGTAAGAAGAAAAAGTTAGTATATTACAATGTAAGAAGACTATTTTCTTCTACTTAAAGTTAGTGTAAAGTGTATGCACTATTGTACCAAGAAAACATATCTGTAAACAAAACAAGTGAAAACAAACAATTGACTGAGTTATTTGTTGAAATACCATGTATAGGCAGTGTTGATAACTCACATTTCACATTCATTCATTTCTGACATATTTAAATGATATTCTCATATAATGCGCAAGTGTTGATGCGCATTCGTTTGTTTTTTTGACGTCACGTAAATAACAAAAGATATTCACTTTGATATTCCTATATTAATAAAATTTGCACCTAATTAACGCCCTCGTGGGTAAACAGTGATGTTTACAAAAAAATGTTTCAAACAAAAGTTTTATATTTTTTTATAAGCAACATTTTTTACATTTAAACTTTTGTTCTATCTCTAACGGTTTACAAGATGGGTACTACGGACCCATGACCCAATTGACCCATGTTGCTCATTTACGAACTTGACCTCACTTTTTACGTCCTAAGCACGCTGTAAAAATTTCAGCTTGATATCTCTTTTCGTTTTTGAGTAATCGTGTCCACAGACGGACGGACGGACGGACAACCGGAAATGGATTAATTAGGTGATTTTATGAACACCTATACCAATTTTTTTTTGTAGCATCAATATTTTTAGGCGTTACAAACTTGGGACTAAACTTATAATACTATGTATATTTCATATATACATGGTATAAAAAGGTTAATATTTTTATTTGTTTGCAAATTTCAATCATTTTTTGAAAATTTTATTAAAATCTGGCTTTGAATAAAATTGAATTGAATAACCATTCCTAGAAATTGATGAAAAAAAGATAATGATTTTCATTCAATTTCAACAAGGCGAAAGTGATGAAAATCACGAATGTGTATTTTATACCTATATAGGGCAAAATTAAGGGGGCTATTACTAAAAACCATGTTATTTTTTTCTTATATTACCGGAAAGATTTTTTCGATTTTGTCCGAATTCTTACATTAAAAAAATTATTTGTACTTATTCTTTCGTTCTTATATCTTTCATTAATATTTTTTAATTTATAAAAAAAATTATGCAAGGAGAATGTTAGCCGGAACACAGAAACAATTTGTTTTCGGACCTTTATAAATATTTTTTTCTACTTTTTCATTCCGAATCACACCCTGAAGTAGAGTTGGTAAATTTTATAACTCCGTGTATAATTATGAAGCTCTTTTATTGATAAAGCATACTAGAGTTATTGCAGTTTAAAATTTCGAAACAAAAAATAATTTTTGTTTTATCCAGAGATTATGCGATTTTACTGTGTACTATTTGACCCGTGTTAATCTGGTAACCTCTATTGTTACGATAACGGTGTAGTTAAAATAAAGTAAACACTCAATTCACTTAGTTATTATTCGTCAGAGCCATCTTAAAACAATTCTTTGTTTGCATTTTAATGATAATTTTTTAAATATAGTTTTCGTTTCTTTCTTTATCAGTGTGGCATCTATAAAAATAATTATGAGTTTCTTTCCACACTCATTATTATTAAAGATCACTGAAAAGGCATCAAAATCGAACAATAACTTTCTTGCTAGATTACTAAAAACCTGGATTACTAAAGACAAAATGTCTTATATCCTGTTATGCCGAGTTTACACCTTGATAAATGAAAATTGTAAGTTTAGTTAATTTTTTGAGTTGTAAGTAGCTACAATATAGTATACCAAACGGGTTTAGTGTTATTATTTGCACTAGTACTTAATAAACTGGAAAATCGCCACAACTTACAGAACTTTCTAAAAATAATACATTTAAAAAAAATAAATGTATAAAATTTACAAAAAAAAAAAAATTAATAATAATAATAATAGTAATGTACTGTATATTGATTTAAGCCAGAGATCTCTGAAATTCAGACTATGAAGTATACCCCAAAACCACCAATGACTTACTTAAAAAGTATAATACTTTATGTAACTTAATTAAACTAATTTTAAAACAAGTGTAATTTTCCCAAATTGTTGACCAAAGGTTATTGAGTAAATCGTTTAACAATTTTTATTCTATAAGTTTTTAATCAAAACTGGTTTTAAAAAATATTTCTTATGTTACTAAGTAAATTATCGATTTTCAGGTGAATGTGGGATCTTTAGAAAATGTCATTCGTGGTTATTTACGTATGGCTGAAGAAAAAACAGAAAATGCACGTGAACAATCTGCGCAAGCTGTTATTGATATTGACGATTTAGATAATTTAGCAACACCAGAAAGTATATTATTAAGTGCTGTTTCTGGTGAAGATGCTCAAGACCGTTCCGATCGTACAATTTTAACACCATGGGTGAAATTTTTATGGGAATCATATTGTCAATGTTTAGAATTATTACGTACAAATGCGCATGTTGAAACTTTGTATCATGATATAGCACGCATGGCATTTCAATTTTGTTTAAAATATAATAGAAAAACAGAATTTCGTAAATTATGTGATAAATTACGTAAACATTTGGAAGATATTTGTAAATTGCCACAACAAGCTGTGAATGTTAGCATTTCCAAACCAGAAACACAACAATTGAATTTAGAAACTAGACTTTATCAACTTGATTCGGCAATACAAATGGAGTTATGGCAGGAAGCCTATAAAGCCATTGAAGATATTCATGGTTTAATGTCAATGTCGAAAAAGTTTCCTGTACCAAAAACTATGGCCAATTATTATCAAAAATTAGCAATGGTTTTTTGGAAAGCTGGTAATTATTTATTCCACGCAGCTGCATTGTTTAAATTATTCCAGTTATCAAAAGAAATGAAAAAGAACATTACCGTTGAAGAATTACAAAGGTAAAATAAAATTTAACAAGAAAAATTTTTAGAAACCAAAATGATATAAACGCATATTGTGAATTATTTTATACTGTTTTAGTTTATCTAAATAATAATTATATTAAAAGAATTAGGGCGGTTTTTACTTTGAAAATTCAATATTTTCTTTAGCTGGAAGAATAATTTAACGATAAAAAATGCTCCTGTTTCAAAATCAAACAAATATGGTTTGACACAATTGTATAAATTCTGCAGAATTTATGAAATACAAAAATCTATAAATATGTAAAAATTAACAGAAAAAAAATATCGTTATTAAAAAAAATTTAGCTCAAGAAAGAATATCATTTTTATATTCTTTGAATCTGAATTTAATGCTATAAATCTTTTTTATTAACAGAATGGCTTGTAGAGTTTTGATTGCCACACTTTCAATACCATTGCCGTCTGCACATCCTGAATTTGATCGTTTTATTGAAACGGATAAATCACCGTTGGAAAAAGCACAACGACTTGCTGTACTTTTAGGATTATCGCAACCACCTACAAGAGCTAGTCTTTTAAAAGATATTGTAAGTATTATAATAGATTAAATATTTATCTTATCCATCATACAAATTTGGCTATCTGTTTTTGTGTTTTTTTCGATCATCAGACAAAAACTATTGAACTGTTTATCTGCATTTTATCTTCCTACTATAGCGAGAGCCAGAAATATTACCATAAACCTACATTTTCTCACAATTCTTACTTATAAATTTGAAAAAATACAAGATTATAGGCACTTTTTTGGAAGGTATTATCAGCTATTAAAATTTTCAGATATAAATCTGAGCCAATCCTGCATCACTACTGAAGAACGATAACGATTTTTTTTTTACCAACTCTCCCACACCACTTTAATTTTATGCAATTTTCTACAATAAAAATTTCTTTTTAGGTACGGGTAAACGTTGTAAATTTAGCTACACCACAATTACAAGACTTATACAATTGGCTCGAAATTGAATTCCATCCATTATTATTATGTGGTCGTGTTCATAGTGTTATTGAAATACTAGCGAGTGATGAAAGTTCACCATTACAACAATACATACCTGCATTACAAGATGTAACGCTTGTACGATTAGTTCGTCAAGTTGCTCAAGTCTATCAAACAATTCAAATTGCACGTTTACTGGAGTTGGCCAAATTCACCGATGCATTCCATTTGGAACGTTTACTTGTTGATTGTGTCCGACACAATGATATGCAAATACGTATCGATCATGGTAAACAATGTATACACTTTGGTATGGATTTGAGTGAAAGTCAACGTGAAGATAAACCTGAAGGACCGACATTACAATCCATGCCGAGCGAACAAATTCGTAATCAATTAGTGAACATGGCATCTGTTTTGTATAAATCTGTTAATGTTATTAATCCGAATAAGAAAAAGGTAAAAATTATAAATTTAAATCAGTTCCAACGAAGTTAAACAAAATTCTTAAAATTATTGAAAACAAAAAATAACTTAAAGGATTATCATTATAATTGAGTTGTCAATGTTAATCGGTAAAAATTAAACTGAGTTATCGGTAATACATTTTAAATTAGTTTATATCTGAAACCCGTGAACACACAAAGATTTTAATTCAACCGAACTAAAGTACTTTGTTAAAAATAAACTAAATGTACAAAAATTGGACGTTTTGAAGAGCTTTGGAAATTAATATTTTAGTTGACACTAGCGTGGCAATCGTTATTTTAATACCGACAGATGCAATTCTATGTTCCAAATCCAAATAAAGAACGATCTATATATTTCAGTTCTGTGAAATCAGAACTGATATTTAGCAATTTCGACAACGCGTTAGTCTTGTTTTAATTGAAAATAGCTCGTTTAAATGACAGAAACTAAAAAATTAAAAGAATTCGCTTAAAATGTCTATTCTTTTTCATACTTTTAACAAAATTTTCAAAGAATTAAAGAAATAATTGACACAATTTTTTTTTTAAGATTGAACGTGAAAAATTGCGTATGCAAATGGTACAACTATATCATGAAAACAAAGTTAAAGAACATCATAGAATTTTACAACGTCATAAGATTATTGAAGATCGTAAAGAATATATTGAACGATTAAATACCGTACGTGAGGAAGAAGAATTACGTCGTCAAGAAGAAGCACAACGTCAAATACTTCTCGCTGAACATAAACGTTTAGAACAAGAACGTGAAGAACGTGAAAGAAAACGTCAACAAAATGAAATTCAACAAATTAAAGATCGACACCTTAAGGAAAAAATGCAACAAATATCACAAACCAGCCATGGTCAAAAAGTTCTTAAGAAACTGGATGAAGATGTAAGAAATTTTTTATACTGTATTTCATAGGCATTAAAATTGTTAAGTCAATTTTTATATAGAAACAAAAATTAGAAAATTGTATTTATTAAAAATTTCGGAACATGTCTAAGTATATCGACCAAATCATAAGACGTTTTCTAAAATTTATTTAGAACATATTTATCCTTCAAAAACTCAATATCGCGAGCCAGCACACATTCAAAAATAATATGCAAATTTATACAAGTGACCTACCTAAAATTTCGAAATCGAAATCGATAATCAAAAAACGTAAAAATCAAGCTGTTTCTTTTTTTAATGAAACCACAATTTTTTTAGAAAATTCTTTAACTCTATGTTTAATCCCTCTTAGAATGAGGAGATACGTGTTTTTGAGTTTATTGATTTTCAATTTCGTTTTCGAAATATTAGGATGGAAACTTAAAAAAAAGTTGACTTGTGCAAAGATCGGGTGTCAAAGATCCATTTGGTATAAATAAAGACAAATATCAAGTTTATTTCTAAATAAACTGATAATAACGTGATTCTGTATTTCACTAACACTTCCAGGAGGAATAGATCATCCATTATAAAAAAAAAGTTAAATTTTATCTTTCAAACAAACTACAAATTAATGAAATAGTACAATTTTAAAATTTAGTTGAAAAGATAATCTCCATTCCCACGATTGAAACCCTTTAGTTTTTCGTGTTTGTAAAAAGGTTGAATATTAGAAAAAAATAGGAAAATTCGACAATAAAAAGAGAAAGAGGCTAACAAAATGAATCGAGTTTAAATTAAATTGCACTAATATTAGATTGTAATACATATTTAAAGTTGAAATTTGAATGATATCACTCATATTTATTTTTTAATGTTGACAGGAAATTAAAAAATTAGATGCTGAACAGATAGCGGCACGTGAGGCTGAAGAATTACATAAAGAACGTCGTGAACTTCAAGCTAAATTAAAATCACAAGAAAAGAAAAACGATTACTACGAACGTGCTAAACGTTTAGAAGAAATTCCATTATTAAAGAAAGCATTTGAAGAGAAACTAGTAAGTTTTGATAATAAATTGTTGATACGAACAAATAATTGTTAATTTATTTAAATTTTAAAAATTTTTAGAAACAAGATAAAGAGTTTTGGGAACAACAAGAGAATGAAAGAATTCAATTGGCCATTGAAGAACGTAAATTGGCTGTTGCTAATCGTGAACGTCTTCAACGAATGAATCCTGACCGAGAGGCTTTCTTAGCAAAATTGAAATCCGAACGAAATAGTTTATATGAGGATAAATTAAAAGAATTTGAAAAATTACTAGCCGAAGAACGTACTAAACGACTAGCAGAACGAGCTCAGAAACGTAAAGAAGACCGTAGAGCTAAATGGCTAAAAGATAAAATGGAAGAAGAGGAACGTAAACGTGAAGAAGAACGAAAGAAAGAAGAAGAGGAGCGTAGAAAGAAAGAAGAAGAGGAAAGACGCATACGTGAGGAAGAAGAACGTGCCGCACGTGAAGAGAAAGAACGTTTACAAAGGGAAATGATTGAACGAGCTGAAAGAGCTGCAGCTGTTCAGAGAATTCGAGAGGAAGAAATTGAAAAGAAATTAATGAAAGAAAAAGAAGAATCTTTACGTGAACGTGAAAAAGATTCAAGTTGGAGAAAAGGTGGTAGTGCTCCACCCGAAAAAGATGCTGCACCTCCGGAACGGCGTGGTGAATCAGACTCATGGAGAGGGCGTGTTAGAGATAGTGGAGCATCACCTGTTGAGAAAGAGAAAAAATCAGAAGTATGGCGACCTACTGCTTTACGTGGTAGAGATAGAGATCCAGATTCAAAACCTGAACCAATTGAGCGAGATGCTGGTAGAGGAGATCGAGATGTTGAACGAACTGAACGACGCATTGAACGAGGAGATGGTGGTAAAGGCTCTGATTCATGGCGTACAGAACGTAGAGACATTGAACCACGAAAAGAAGACCGTCCACAACGCGGAGATGATCGTGAAGATCGGCGACCAGTTGATCCAGAAGAACGTCGTATCGGTGCTGATAAAGATGACCGCAGAGAAAGAGACGATCGTAGGGAAGATCGTCGTGAGCGTCGTATAGGAGGTGATCGAGATGGTGAACGAAGATTTGGTGACCGTAATGATGATCGTAGACGCGATGATCGTTTTGAACGTCGAGATGACAGAGACAGAGGTTTTGATAAAGGATTTACTGATCGAAGTGATCGTTTTGGAGATCGTGGAGGTAATCGTGATGGAGGTACATGGAGAAAAGCACAGGATGGTGCTGACGATGGTCCAATACGCAGAGGCGGAGGAATATCTCGTGGTGGGCCACGTGATAGGGATCAACGTGGTGGAGGTGGGGCAAGTCGAGATGGAGGCGAGCCACGAGATCGTGATAGTGATTGGAGAAAAGAAAGTCCGAGAGAAGATAGGTTCAGGCGAGATGATGATCGTAGAGAGGACAGACCTCCTCGCAAAGCTGAAAATGAAATTAGACGAGGTGGTGATCGTGATGATCGTCGTGATCGAGGACCTATTTCACGTGGCTCAGATAGAGGTAAGCAACTTGTTCCAAACAACGTTTTTGGTTTAGGCTTAATTATAAAGCTACGTACACTCGGAGATAAAAAACTAGCGTACAGTTTTTACTATTCGCTCCGAGCGTGAATTTCGTTTCCATGACAACGATACACTACTTTAATTATAGAATTAATGGATGCATATATAATTGTGTGGATTGCATTGAAAACTTACATTTAAAATTTAATATTCTTGTTTCACAAATTTAAATAAATAATTACGATAATTAACATTTGAAAAATAATATTTGTACAATTTGATTTCTTATTTTCACAATTTTTAATGCATTAAGTTTAATTAATTAGTGTTTTTCAATCATTTTAATTTGACAGTTTCTATATCATTAACATGTAAATAATTGCAAATTAGTCATAACAGCCCACTTTATCTCCAAAATTTTTCACTTAAAGCGCTGGCATCGATTTTATTATCCCTACCATGACTACGCACACAACGAATAGGGCAGTAAACTAGCATGCCTGTTCCACACCAGGAGTCAAAACTTGACGTATATTTTGCTGTAGTTAATTTTTGATATATATAAAGCCGAAATTCATTTTGTTTTCAGGCATTTTAAAAGAATTTAGTTTTTTCTTTTGCTTAAATAACTTTACGAAATGTTTACGATCAAGCATGAACATATATTTTTCGTATTAACGATATTTTTAGATGTAAAGAACATCTGAAACAATTGAACAAAATTTTTCATAATTCAACTTTTTATTGAAACTTAATAAAGTTATTAAAATTGCAAATGAGTAAACTATAAGGATTAATGATTCTTCCCAAGTGTATCTTCTTATCTCCAAGGGTTTGGAAATATAGGAGGAGGTTTAAAATTTTAAAACCCCAAATACAACGCCAATGGATTTATAATAGAATTTATTCATTAAGTCTCAACGTACTCAATTATAGAAAAATAGCTTTTGTCATAGCTCCCAACGAAGCAACTTGATACTAAGGCGAGTTTAGCTAAATCACGCCAGTAGTTTAGCTGTACTACTTAAAAACGAGTACTAGTACGAATATATTGGTTTCATAGCTAATGAGGTAATAAATTAACTTTGCACCCGAGCCGTATACATAGTTTGTAATATCTATTGTACTCTTATCATTATTATCAGTGGGAAGATATTTTTTACTATTTGTATCAAAACTAAACTGAATGTTTTGATTGTTGTAAACTCACTACAGTGTTAACCACTATACTAGTACTCAATTTAATGCAGTAACAAGTGAAAAGAAACAATTGACTTAGTTAATTGTTGAAATACCATGCATAGTCAGTGTTGATTTCTTTATCACATAACACATACAAAAATGTTTATACAGTGTTGATGCGCAGTCGTTTGTTTTTTTGACGTCACGTAAATAACAAAAGATATTCACTTTTAAATAAACACACACACACACTGATATACACTTATATTAATGCATACTATAAAATTTGCACCTAATTAACGCCCTCGTGGGTAAACAGTGATGTTTACAAAAAAATGTTTCAAACGAAAGTTTTTTATTTTTTTATAAGGAACATTTTTTACATTTAAACTTTTGTTCTATCTCTAACGGTTTACAAGATGGGTCCTACGGACCCAAGACCCAATTGACCTATGATGCTCATTTACGAACTTGACCTCACTTTTTACGTCCTGAGTACGCTGTAAAAATTTCAGCTCGATATCTTTTTTCGTTTTTGAGTTATCGTGACCACAGACGGACGGACGGACGGACAGCCGGAAATGGACTAATTAGGTGATTTTATGAACAGCTATGACAAAATTTTTTTCCTAGCATCATTATTTTTAAGCGTTACAAACTTGGGACTAAACTTAATATACTATGTATATTTCATATATGCATGGTATAAAAAGCGTGAGCTCATGTGTCTTATAAGAAAAATAAAACTGTACCCACTAGTAAAAACTCCTATTTTAAAAAATTCCAATTAGTATATTATACGTGCATGAAAATTGTCCCATTAGACTCACTAGACTAGAATTGTTGTTTGAAGGAATCCCAACTTTGATATGAATGACTCTAGATCGGAGTTCTTAAGCTAAATGGTGGTATTTAAAAAAAATCCACACCAAAATTAGACTCTCAAGTGGGCTTAGAGTAACAATTGAAGAGAGAGACTAACTACAATTCTCAGATTGTAAAGTATTCTCGAAGAGTATTTTATTATTAATCATTTTTTAATTTGTATTTAAAAAAAATGTATTATTTACAGGACGTGAACAACCAGCCGCAGCTGATGGTGAGGATGGTGCATGGCAATCAGTGGGTCGACGTCGTTAACAACTCTTGAATATTTAGAACTAAAAAATGTAAACTATTGATAACATAGGAGATATCCTTCATTAAAAAAATGGTTTTGCATAATAATATTATTCTTTTATTTTATTGTTTTTTTTTTTTTGAACAAAGAATTTGTTAATGTCAGGATTTACAAATTCGAAAATTCCTCAAGTATATATAAATTAGTTAAGAATATAATTATTATTGTATTCAATTAATCCGTGTTCATCTTTATATTTTTACAAACAGACCTACCATACATACAAAATGCACGGTATTTAAATAAGTTATAGTTACGATTATTAATATTGGGTTAACTACCACTACCAATTGTATTCTTTATTTTATTGGTTCATTTTACAAACACCAGATGTGTTAGTTTTTTTTTTTTTGATGGTGAATAGCAAACAATGTAATATTTTGTTCATTTTAATATCATTTATTATATTATTATGTATAAAAATAAAGCTTCTTTTCTAAACAATACAAACACTTGTTTTTGATAGAAAAATCAAAAGGATGTTTGGGATCTCTTGCAAAAACTTCACAATTCCTCTCAATAAACAATCAAAAGAGCCCCCCCCCCTTTTTTTTTTACATTTGATTACGCTAAGCAATACTTTCATATTGATTGCCATATTCATATATATTTATGTGTTTTTTATGTGTGAAAGGCTAAGGCATTATCCTTTATCCGATACTCAAAATTTTTGTGAAGGTCCTACTCAAATCAAAAAAATAGGTAGGTAAACATATTAGGCGATTAATAATTATTTTCTTACAATGATGAAAATTCGACAAATGAAGAAATTACAAACCCAAACTCGTGCGACGAGATTATTTTCAGAACGTAGATGATTATGAATTTTATTTTCGCGAAAAATTATTTGTTTTGTATTTATTGTTAATGATGTAAGGTAAGTTATTTAAATTATTTTTAAAAAACAGTTACATGCAATTCAGAAAATTTAAAAAGCGCCGTTGCCCATGGTGGTAATTTAGTACCCGTCATATATTTTTTGTGGCTAGGCAGAAATAAGTATGTATGAAGTTGCCAAAAATACAGGAAGGAAACCTGCAGACATGCGCGTTTTAAACAGAGAAAGCCCAACGATAGAAGAACGTTAGGTATAATGAATGCTTTTAGCTGACCTAATCGTTCAGAGTTTCTCGGTTGGTATTGGCACTCCATCCATGGATAATCAATTTTTTCTTTAAGATACATGGGAAGTCGATACTAACCGATCAGTTTAGTTAAGGTAGTACCTACACGAAAGTGATATTCCAAGAATTTCTCAAAACTCAGAATATAAAATATTTAATTCATAATACACTTGCTGTTAAAATTAGAAGATGATTTACCATGCCATACATGAGATATTAGCAATTAAAAGTGACGCAATTTGTACGTGTACATGGGAGAAGTGTATAAAAATACACAAATTTACAAATATTATATTTATTTACCAATGAATGACGTCCACCATCTCTATGAAAAACTAATATAATGTAGAATACTATATTTAGAAAATATATAAATAAAAATAAAAATTATTTACCATATAGTTTCGATAAAAAACTTAAATAAATAACTCGTTTTAGCGATGATTTTTGTGGAAAAGATATGAAGACTAATGTTAAAGGCATATGTCATAGTGTGTGTGTTTATATGTATACTAGAATCAGTAGTGAGGAACTACAGTCTTTTGAAAATAATATATGGTATATGTATAATAGTCATAGCACAGTTAATGCACTGAATGATAGTATTAGTCCAAAACTTTTTGACTGGACGGTCGCGGAGGAACTACCTTAAACCAAAGATTACAAATACATAGAGAACAAAAGTTCTCATGGTACAACTAAATAAAATACATCGGTATTTATATTAACCGATAGATGACTCTATGCGCATAATATTTTTATTTTGTCTCATCATAGGCGTGCATTTATGAAATAACGTCCCTAAAAATTCAAGCAAATAAACTTGATTATATTTTTTCTTAAAATAAATTTAATTTTATCACCTCTATTGTAATTTATTTCTCTTTTTCCGATTTCACATTAAAATCACCGAGGATAATTGTTCTTTGATTACTCTTGGCAAATCCAAGCGTATCGTGTAGCTGATTGAAACTACACTGAATATCTGAAAATCCGGATGTTGGTGTCTAAGCTTGAATCAAAGGTGTTTTAACTTTATTCCAATTAATATACGGAGGCCCAATGTTAAATTTGACAAAATCGCTATCAGAAAAAAACTATCGCTATCAAAGAAAACAAAAAATACGTTATAGAAGAAAACAAGCAAAAAAACAGAACGTTTTTTGTTTAATCAATGGCTAAGTTAACTAAAAACATTCGCAAAAGTAAAAAAAAAGGTTTTTTGCGATTAAAAAAAGTTTACGTCCAATGCAAAAAAATTAAATGGGATAGTTCTAGATGTCAAAAAAAACTATCGATTGATGTATGGTAAGTCCGATTTGGTTGCGTAGACGCCGAGAAAACTTGAAAAAATGAGCGAAAATAGTCGTTTTTACATTTGCTTATAACTTTTTATTATTTATTTTAAAGTTGATATTTAATGAAGTTATGAGTAATAGGTTCACAAATCTTCAGTTTCTTTTGTTAGCAAAAAATTTTGAAAATATCACATTTTTTCGAAAAAGGACACCTTTCGTAAAAACTTTGCTCTTGGTGAAGGGACTATGGCAGAGCGGTCTTTTGGGGCTGAATCTCTTCGTCTAGACTTCTTCGAGCATATTTCAGCAACAGGTTAAATTTTTTAATTTTTGATTCCGAAATCGGGCATCGAAAATGTGGAATGCAGAAACACTCGATGTAACGGGATCATAGTCGTCGTTACACGAAAGATAACAATTGCAAATATTTTTTAAATGTAATTATTTATTAGTAACGTGTGCAATTTTTAGAGCTCTACGAGTTTTACATTTTACCGCAAAAAATCCATCCCAAAAAAATGCACTTTTTCATTGCCCGATTTGGTCAAATAAAAAAATTTCACTTTCTGCTAAAATATCAAGCTCGAAGAAGTCGTCTAGAAACCGCTCTACCATAGTCCCTCGGCCAAGTTTTCTGATAGCGATTTTGTCATCCGTTTCGTAGATAAATTGGATTACTTGTTTAGTGTTCAGTTTTAGAAATATAATTGTACCTGAAAATGGTATCCATTAGTTACTAAATTAGAATTATAATTAAAAACAAAAAAAAAGCTTTTGATTTGTCCGATAAAAATTTATTTTCCCAAATATAATAGTTTACACAGTTTACAAAACGAAATACAAAGGATTATATTATTACCTTATCGAAAGGTGAATTATTATCATGTTGTGTTTTTATAACGAAAATCGTGTAGTTTCATAATAATTTTCATCACAATTGAGAATACTTTTTTGGGTGTTATATGACAGTTTCTTAAAATTCTTAAAAATTTTCTGTATGGATAACAATCCAATCTGCGAATTCTTTAAATTTAAAAGTATAATTTTTTAAGCCCTTGGCGGGTAATGGAGCAAAAAATTTAAAAACATTACGAAGTCCACCAATATAACAATAAAAATTAAATTCAAGAAAAAATATAATTAAAATAATAGAAAATGAAATAAAATTTAAAATATATACTTTAACTTGTCAAATTTGATTAAGAAAGATCTGAAAGTTTATTTTGGCCATTAATCTCGAATTTTTGTAATTGAGAATATTCGTCTTTTCATTGTTCCTATATTTTTTTGAGATGAAAAGGTAACAATTATAAATTACTATTTTTAATGATATCAAATCAAATATTCTTCAGAATCTCACTTAACTAAGACTGACTGTGCATATAATTAGAGATTATTATAATAACTAAAAACTTATCAAGAAATTTTAGAATCCACAAATAAACATTTTTAATTAGCTGGAAATTGATTCAAATCTATAGTTAAACAGTTGCTTATTAAACATTCTCCTTGCTGAAAAAAAATAAATTAAATTAAATTAATTATATAAGATTTTGAATCACTTTTCGTAAATTTGAGTACTTACATCTGGAACAATTCCAAACAAGGAATCAGCATGGCTATAAAATTCTTCTTTGAGTGATATAACAATTGTTTGTAAGTTTGCGGTTTTTTCACGAATGTAACTAGCCACTTTACCAATGTTTGTATTATCAAGGGCAGCGTCAATTTCGTCGAGGACGAAGAATGGTGCTGGTTGAAAACTATGTATTGCAAACAATAAGGCTAACGCAGCTACGGTTTTCTCTCCACCAGACAAATTTTGCATTGGTTGAAAACGTTTACCTGGTGCTACACAATTGTAGTTTATTCCATCTAAAAATGGTTCTTCAGGATTTTCTGGCACGATCATAGCTTGAGCTGATTGATTTTTAGTTAACGACTGCAAAATATTACAATAAGATTAGAAAATGAATGTCTTTGAAAGTAATTTGAATACAAACTTTGTAAATGGTGTCAATTTCATTTGCAACGTATTCAAAGCAAGTCATAAATTTATCGTGTCGTTCTTTTTGTACTTTTTCAAAAGCTATTTTAGCTTTCTTTGCTTTTTTTCTAGCATTTTCCAGTTCTTCGTTTGTTGATTGTAGTTTACCTGAAGCTTGTTCAAGTTTTTGTATAGCCTGTAAATTAAATTCAAGTAATAAAGTATTTTATAATGTAAGGTAGTTTCCAAAAAGAGAAATGTATGAAAATATTTGAGATTAAGTACGGCTTCCAATTTTAATAATGATTTTTCTTATAACTAGGTGAAATTAGATGAAAATATTAAAACGATTAAAACGCCTAAGAAGCAATAAATAATTTAGGTGGCACATACGTCATTCTTATCAATAATATCAACTACGGAATATTACTTTCCCCCAAAATAAGAATGTTGAGGAACTTTAAAAGCTCTAATTTTGAATCGTAAGGATATATATATATATATATATATATATATATCCCTTATATACAGGTTAGAAGTTTGCGAATCAAAATTTTCGATACTCCTTACGATACAAAGTTTGAGCTTTTAAAGTTCCTCAACATTCTTATTTTGGAAAACTAATATAAAAACTAATATTAATGTTTCGTATCGAAGAGTGATTTTTTCTTTTCATGTTTGTGGACGAATTAAATATTTACATAAAAAGATTGGAAGGGAGCGGTATTGTCGACACTACCAAAAAGCACTTCCTTAACATGAACTCAATTCATGATAGGTTATATTCGATGTCTACGAGGGAGATATAATAAGAATAGAGTGCGCGAGAGAATAGTGAATGTCCGGGTACTCGCGCCCTCTATTCTTAAAATATTTCTATGCGAGGAACACACTCAGACCATATCAGCTCAAACCAATTTAGCCACTAGAGTTGGCTCACAGATAATCGAATACCTGCTCAAGCTCAATTTGGAGAGCGCATTTCCATAATGCGAACTAATTTTTACAAATTTAATATGCGAAAAGTGCCCCTGGATGATTCAATCAATTAGTAGTTTTCGAAATATTCTGTATTTTCTGAAAATGTAATAGCAATTTTAACGTATAAATTTTTTAAGCTTATATCTGCTTTTCAAACCAAAACTTGGAGCCTACTAATCGAGTGAATCGTCCATAGGTGACTTTATGCATATTAATATACGTAATTCAATTATTCACAATTGGGACAAAAAATGTAATCGATTAGTAGACACCAAGTTGAATTAGATGAAAATCACATTTATTTTGACAATAGAACATGAAATTAAAATATTATACAGGATGTTCCATTTAAAAAATATATAACTTTTGAATTTTTCGTGTTTTCCGGGCATCCTGTACATTACGAAAATAATCTTAAAATGTACAGCCAATAAGCCTTGATATATCCCAGAATCTAAATTTTCTAAAAATCAAGCATAATGTTTTTATCCTTAATTTTTGGGTCGAATAAAGTGAATAACCTTTATATATAATAATAATAATTGGATCTGTATGTAATATTTTGTCGAGACAATGGCTCTTTGCTATATTAGCTCCCATCCTCATTAAACTCCATTTCCTGGTGTAAACTTGTGACCTTTGTGGTCTTTAACCTTCTTATAGGAGAGTAGTCACTGAGAGTATAGTTATCATATTACCATATATTATAATAATAATAAAACATAAGAGGGGTAATAAAACAGAAGGAACATATAAAACAGCAAATTGTACCTTCCTTGGAAAGGTAATGCAAGGAAGGTAAGCAGTTGAAGGTATGGCATCCTGTCGAGACCAAGCTCTACACAGAAAGTCCACAGCTTCTCCATCGAAATTTCTTCCAAGATTTCAGACTCAAACATTCTAAACCAGACGCCCTGTAAGTTTCTGCAGGTGCAAAACATGTATGGAGATTTTATTGTTCTCCAAATAGGCCCTACAAGTGTAATCAGTAGAAATCTCCATGTCATGAAGGAAATAGTTCAGTTTGAGATATAAATATCCTCATTTTAAGTGTGTCTAAAGAGAAAGACTCAAAAAGACACGGGAGAATATCGTGTAATGATGTTTATTTATAAAGTTGCATTTGTTCAACGAAGAGAATGAATAACGACTAGTTTTTAATGTAATCCTAACAAAAAGCATTTTTAAAAGCAGTTGAAAATTACCTTCATATTTGGAGCTTGAATATTTGTAACCGTATCTTGAAGACTTTTAATAGATTTGTTTAAACTGTTTTCTTTTTTCTTTACATCGTCAGGATCTTCAAGGTCTCGTAATGATAAAGATAAATGACGGTAATCAATTTTAATGACTCTAAAATGAAAAAAAAAAAAATTAAATTTAAATAAAAGTTTGTCATAACCTCTTAAGACCTAAACTTAAATAAATCAAGTCTGTAATTATTTTATACGCTTTTTGAGTTCATTTAGGTTAAAGCGAAAAAAAATTTTAATTTTGTATTTTACTTGAAAAATAAAAAAAGTGGGTATACATCTGTGCACTTAAGGTTTGAAGGATCAAAATTCTTATTAGTGTGAATAAAAAACACGTTTTATTATTCGATCATGTTAAAAGAAGTCGTTATTTGCCTGTTTTTTCGTAATAAATGAAGGTGCACGCATATATGAGTATCTGTGGTCTTAAGAGTAACCTACGTGTGACCTTATTAGTAACTTACCGATTTTCCCTAGGGAACTGTCGTGATGAATTATTTGAACTGCCAATAGTCGAATTATTTGTTGAATTTTCTGAATTTGCTGGTGTTTCAAGTGCAATATCTTCCATATTACCTTGTTCCATGGGAATGGCTATGTCATCCATCTAAGAAATTAATAACAGACAAATTTTATTTATTATTCAATAATAAGACATTAAAAGAATACAAATTAAAAGTGATTACTTAACCTTGCACTGTTTTAGAATATTATGTCGAGCGCTTTTTTTGCTTTCTATTTTTGTTTCGATGGACGTAAGTTGTTTTTGGACAGCTTGAATATCTTTAGCAATTGTACCAACTTCACGGCGTGCTTTACCAACTTCTTCCTCCATTCGATCATATTCTTGTTTACGTGCTACTTTCTCAGATTTTAATTTTTCGATATTTTTCATATCGTTGTCTATTTCTTGTCTGTGTTTTGCTTCTACTTTACGACAGGATTCTAATTCTTCCTCGTCATCGTGAACAGCTCGCTCCCAACGTGAAACATTATCTAAATGTTTAAATAAGTGTTTTTAATTTTATCTCAGTGAAAGAAAACCTGTGATATTGAAATATTACGAAAAGAAACTTACTTTGAGTATCTCGACTTTTTTCAAATTCTAAATTACTTGAAATGGCGTTAATTTGCATTTCAAATTCAAGTCGTTTTTGTTTCCTTTGTTCTTGAGTACGTAATTCGCGTTCCTCGTATTGTCTGATGTTACTAACACCAATTTGTTCACAAAAACTAGCGAATACAACATCCTCGACATTATTCATATTCTCTTTGATTTCTTCAATTTTTTGGTCCCGTATTTGCATTGTACGTTCAATCTCGGCAATAGTTGGACCAAATTCTTTCATTTCTTTTTCCAATCGTTTCAGTTCTTTTTCAACAGTTTCTATTTCTTTGGTAGTGGTTGCTAAATCTGCTTTGGAATATTTCAAACGTGATTCATACCCAGCAATCTGTGAATTTAATGTATTCAATTCGGATTCTTTTCGAGAATTTTTCATTGATTCACGTAGCTCTTCAGATAGTTTCTCCTTTTTAGCTTTCAATTGTGCCATATGTTTTTCATCCCAACGTTTAGCTTTACGTGCTAAATCCAAGCTACCACCCGAAATAATTCCAGACTTTTGATAAAATGTACCATCTAAAGCAACGCAATCGTAGCGGTATTTATCCATTTCGTATGCGACTTTGTTTGCATCATCTGGTGTTTCACAAACCAAAGCATTATTCGTTGCAAAAAGTACAGCACGATTAATTGCCTGTGGTTGAAATGTTAACACATCATACAATAACTTGACACCGCTTGGTGATTGAATATTTCTTAAACGTTCCTTCAATGGTTTTGTTTGTAGGTAATCCAATGGTAAAAATGTTTCGGGTTCTAACATCTGTTCTTTTAAATATTGGATACATTGACGTGCTGTATGCTCTGTGTCAACAACAATAGCCTCCATGTACTTACCAAGTACTTTTGTAATTGCTACATTGTATCGTTTGTGTATTGGTTGACACATTGAAATCATGCGATCATACTACAAAATAAGTAAGAATAATGAAATACTAATGTAAAGAAATTTAATTTATTATATAACATATTAATTTTACAGTAAATCCTGTTATTATCTTTTTTTTTTTTTAATTGGATAAGATAGAAAACAAAACTTATTTTTAAAATCCACTAAAAATGATATTTATTTTTAAATCAATAAATTTTCTAGAACAAAAACAAACGCAAAACTATTGTTTCCATCAAGCGGACTACATACGAAAAACAAAACATGCCAATCTTTTGACAAGACTTTGTGTTTTGATATAGGGGAAAATCAATATTAAAGCAATATCTTACATTTCTGGAGCATTGTTCTAGAAAAAACCCGGGCCGCCGGCGGGGCGCATTCTACCGCTGTAAATAAATATTGCCTATACAACGCTTGTTTACAAAACAATTGTTACAAATTTTATTATATATTTATTTAAACATAAATATAATTTTTAGTGGATTTTGTAAAATGATTTTTGTTTTATTTATAATGGAATTCTATAAATTAACGCTCGACAAAATTAATAATGAAAAGAAAGGTTTAGAGTGTCTTCAAACTCTAAAAAATCGACTGGGATATAAACAGTAGGGGTACCTAAGACTGGAATTCAGGATCATATGTTCTAATGGATAGCTCAATTTTGCGTTCTAGGGTTACAAAATTTGATAATGGACTTTTATAGAATTCGACGCGATACTACAGCAAATTAATATTTGTTTAAGATACTTGAAATAATAATTTACGTACCACACCGGGATAATTACTCTTGAATCGTTCTACAATTTCTTGTTTTTTCTTTCGACGCGAGTCTTCATGTTTGTCAACTTTTGCATCGCCAAGTTGTTCAACAACTTCTTCTAATTGTTTTTCAATTTCTAATACACGACCTTTTGACGTACCAACGTCTGATTGCAGCTCTAAACACATTTTTCGCTTCTCTTTTAATGCTTGTTCGTTGGTTCGAATATGATCAGCTAATTTTTCAATACGTTTTTGCATTTCTTCTTTTTCGTGCTCTTTTTGACTACGTTTATTTTCAGCATCAGTACGCATGCGATACACATTATCCAAACGATCTTGATCAGCTTTCTGTTCGCGATTAACCGAATCCAGTTGCTGTAAATATCTTGCTGATTGTTTTCCAGCAGCTTCTTTCAATCGGTGATATTCTCGTACCTAATTCGATTAATGATAAGCATATAAAACATATTGCAAAGAGTTAAGTATCTTTAAATATGCAAACCTGAGCATCTTCTAACTGAACACTTCTCCCTTGGCTTTCAGATTCTCCCGCGATAGTTGCTTCATACTCAGCTTGTTCAGCTTCTACTTTAGCGAGTTCTTCCTCCAACTTTCTAATATCATTCAAATGTGCATCATTTGCTTTACGTGCCTTCTCCAAAGTTTTTTGCGCTCCTTCTAATTTTTTTTGTATATGTGAAACTCTTTCTTTTGCTTTGATAAATTGGGGTTTTTTCTTCGACGTTTCCGCTTCCATTTCACGAATTTCTTGTTCAATTTTTGCTAATTCTCGTCCAGCTTTACCTTGTTCCTTCTTTTTTTCTTTTAATACTTCTTCAGCTTTTTCTTTTTTCTTCTCAATTTTTTCAACTTCATGTTGTTTACGTTTTAATTCTTCTTCAAGCTCTTTGATTTCTCTTTCGTTATGAAACAATCGAAATAATTGCAATTCAATTTGCTTATCCGCCTAAAATAAAAATAAAAAAGTAAAGCAACGAATTTAAATTAGTCGATGTACTAAATGTAAAACGTACCAAATCCGCTTTTAATCGAGCATATTTATCAGCTTCTTCTTTCTCTAATCTGGCTTCTTTTCGTTCAGCTGATATACCTTTTTTCTTTTGATACGAGAATTGTGTTTCTTCTTCAGCTTTTAACATTTCTAATCGAAGGCGATCATATTCTTGCTTTAAAACTCCAGATCTACAAGTAAATAATGAACATTAATGAATAATCAAAGAGTATACTGTTTTATCAAATGATTTTATTAGGAAATGTGTCTCTTTGTGTAGAAAATTTTTTATCAACATTATATACCGAATAAATAATATTAATAATATATTAGAGATTTTATGTCTGTGCTGCTTAAACATGACTTGTAATATCTTGAACAAGTATGCTCTAGTTTGCACAAATAAAAACCATAAATAAAAATTAGCACGTACCCGCTAATTTCTTCGAATAAAGCCGTTCGTTCTTTTGGATTTTTCATAGCTATTGATTCAACTGCTCCTTGAAATACCAAAAAATTCTTTGCTTTTACGTTAATTCCTAACTTTTCTAATTCATTTAAATATGCTTGCTGGGATACGTTCTGATTATTAATTTTATGATCTGATGAACCATAATTGACGGTTCTCATAAAACTTTTTTCGGTGCCATCTTCAAGCTCAAATACAGCAGTTACTGAGCAACTAAAATTGAAACATTCATTAGATTACGTAAAAATATCGAATTTAGTCATTTTAACAGAATACCTTCTAGAAACTGGTTTATTGATGGATGCCCCATGAATTAGATCTGAAAACTTTTTAACTCGAAGGCTTGATGTTTTTTCGCCCATAACAAAACTTACGGCGTCCATAAAATTTGATTTACCTAAATTCAATAATTATAATAATTAGTTATAGAATATGATAAAACGTATCATTAAAAATTACCTGACCCATTTGGACCAATTACTGCGTTAAAAGATTTCAAAGGTCCAATTATCAGTTTGCCTCGATATGACTTGAAGTTTTCAACTTCGATATGTTTTAAAAATGCAGGCATTTTTAATAGTTTTTATGCATTTAATAAATTTATTTCATTATTTAATTACACTGCGAAACTGAGTACTAATCAAACGGTAAACAATAATCTTGGTTATTATTCGATGTATTTATTGTATACAACCGAACGGCGTTACGGCGGTGTCAAAAAGTATACTATCTGCCATCTACCGCTAACGGCAAACAAATATTATAGCCCAGGAGCTGTCAATCTAAAAAGTTCCCTCATACGTGCATATATTTTTTTAAAAAAAAATAGATAGTTTAAAACTATAGGAATTCGAAACGGTAGGTTTGCGTGGTTTTGCAAAGCCGAAAAAATGTTTAAAAAAATTAATTATTAAAAAAATCGATCAATGTTTGTCTCTCATGTTGTGAAATGGTTTGCCTAAAGTATATTCTACAGAAAATTTCATTATCTTTCAGAAAAAATTTACGCAAACCAATTTTTTTAGCCGGGAGAGTCAGGCAAGCCTTTTAAAGTGTGTGATGAGGGAGGAAATTTCTCCCTCATTACGTAACATGATTTTTTTTTTTTTTATTTTGTTCCTTGCAGTGTCTACTTTAAGATTATCTTGGTTTGCGGGCTCAGAAACGGCCGGAAATGTCCAGCAAACCAGCTTAAAGTTCATCTACTCTGAACTCATTTTCAATAAATTAATTTCGATTTCGATTAATTTCGATTCCAGCAACATTCCTCCATGTTGGAAAACCTTGTCGCAGAAAGCTTTGCGTACAATATTTGTAAATACAATGTGGCAAAATGCCACTGAACCTCTGTGTGTCGTATATGAACCCACTGAATGTGGATGGCAATTGAATAGCGACAATAAGTTAGAACCGTTATGGAACAAAGGCCCAGCGGCACCTTCAAAAGTAGAAGAAATTTTGCGAGCAGAAATTAATACCGAAGAATCAGAGGAAGAGAGTGAAGAAGATAAAGAATCAACAAATAGAAATCATTGGAGTATTGATGAAATTGACTTCGATGATTAATGATATAAACTATGTTTGACTTTGATGATCAATAAAATAAACTATGTTTTAGCATTAACAATTGATAATTGTTTTCACTCTATTAAATTATTAAATCCATCCAAAATAAAAATTTCCTATTATTCCTTTAACTATATTTACCCTTTCATTATTTCAAATCGTAAAAACAACAAGACGTCATATCCTATATGAAGTTCGTACTAAAGTATATCAAAAGAAAATATAGAAAAGTAATTTTATAAAATAAAAGTATTTAATAGAAAATAAAAAATAAAAATCACCATAAAACAATAGTAATTTTACAACGAAACATTTATTCTAGTTTATATTTATTGAAAATGAGTTCAGAGTAGATGAACTTTAAGCTGGTTTGCTGGACATTTCCGGCCGTTTCTGAGCCCACAAACCAAGATAATCTTAAAGTAGACACTGCAAGGAACAAAATAAAAAAAAAAAATCATGTTACGTAATGAGGGAGAAATTTCCTCCCTCATCACACACTTTAAAAGGCTTGCCTGACTCTCCCGGCTAAAAAAATTGGTTTGCGTAAATTTTTTCTGAAAGATAATGAAATTTTCTGTAGAATATACTTTAGGCAAACCATTTCACAACATGAGAGACAAACATTTATCGATTTTTTTAATAATTAATTTTTTTAAACATTTTTTCGGCTTTGCAAAACCACGCAAACCTACCGTTTCGAATTCCTATCGTTTTAAACTATCTATTTTTTTTAAAAAAAATATATGCACGTATGAGGGAACTTTTTAGATTGACAGCTCCTGGGCTATTACAAATTTAGCGCGAACTAAAATACAAGGAGAGAGAAACGCTGCAAATGAATTCACAGAAACTTTTCTTTTTTGTCTTGCAACGTTTAACAACGTAGAAGTCAAGTTCATAAAATTATGCTCATAATACGCACACTATTTGTTACACTATTTAATATTATATACACACACGGCTGTATTCGCTCCGAGCGTGAATTTCGTTTCCATGACAACGATACACTACTTTAATTATAGAATTAATGGATGCATATATAATTGTGTGGATTGCATTGAAAACTTACATTTAAAATTTAATATTCTTGTTTCACAAATTTAAATAAATAATTACGATAATTAACATTTGAAAAATAATATTTGTACAATTTGATTTCTTATTTTCACAATTTTTAATGCATTAAGTTTAATTAATTAGTGTTTTTCAATCATTTTAATTTGACAGTTTCTATATCATTAACATGTAAATAATTGCAAATTAGTCATAACAGCCCACTTTATCTCCAAAATTTTTCACTTAAAGCGCTGGCATCGATTTTATTATCCCTACCATGACTACGCACACAACGATATTTTTATACGGCTGTATATATAAAATATATCAAGGTATACTAGGTTTAGTCCCAAGTTTGTAACGCTTATTGACGCTACGAACAAAATTTTGGTATAGGAGTTCATAAAATCACCTAATTAGTCCATTTTCTGCTGCCTGTCCTTCTGTCTGTCCGTTTGTCTGTCTGCCAACACGATAGCTCAAAAACGAAAAAGGATGAAGTTTTTATAGCGTGCTCAGGACATAAAAAGTGTGATTGAGTTCGTAAATAAGCAACATGGGTCAAGTGGGTCTTGGGTCTGTCTTTACATAGCATTTCAACAATTAACTCAGTCACTTGATTGTTTTGACTTGTTTAAATTGTTTTTTAATCCCGAACTAAAAAAAAGGGGTGTTAGTTTGACCGCTATGTGTGTGTGCCTGTCTGTGGCATCGTAGTGCCTAAACGGATGAACCGATTTTAATTTTTTGGTTTCGTTTGAAAGGTAATTTAACGGAGAGTGTTCTTAGCTACTTAGCTATGTTTCAAGTGCGAGTTTAGGGATCCGTACCCGAAAAATTTATCGAGATTTTTTTTAATTTTGTAAATTTCACTTGTTGTGTTTATATTTTTAACAAGACGGCCAAGAACTTGGTATGTAAAAATTCCCCATAAATTACAGGACCGTTACTAGAACGTGGCAAAAGACTTTGCACCCACCATCGGTGCAACAGAAAAATAATAAGTATGATATTTGTACGTAAAACAAATAGTAAAAATCATGTAAAAGGCGCTCATTTGTAAAAATAAATACTATTATTAAAAAGAGTATTCTCCAAACTCCGAAATAACTTTTAATCTAAAATTATAAACATATAAAAAAAAATAAATAAAAGCAAAGACTCCGACAGTAAACTTGAGTATATGACCATAGGCGTCCCGAGGACGAAATTATTGGGGGGGGGCACCAATAGTATAAAAAAAAAAATTGTTAATTGAAGAAAAAGTTGTAGTTAAATAAACACGTTATAAATTTTAAGTATTTATTTATAGGTATCAAACAAAAAAGTATTGAAAAAAAAAAAAAAAAAATTTGACACTCTTAAAAATTATAATAATTAATAAAAATACAAAAAACATCAACCTTTTCTTAAAATGTTAAAAACTCAACAAAAATTATTAATAAAAAACAGTCTTTTCTTTAAAAAATCAATCTTTCTTTAAAATTGTAATATTAATACTTAGAATAAAGATACGACTTTATTTAAATTGTGATAAAAAATCTGCCCATCTTAATACAAACTAACTTTTCTACCATGCATACTAGCAAATTTTTCGACCAACATATCGAGTCCTACATCCGACATCAGCTCAGCTGTCTTTTCTCTCTCAATGGCCATCAAAGCTAATCCTACTAGCCGATCCTCGCCCATTTTACTCCTAAGATAGGTTTTTAGACGCCTGAGTGAGGAAAACGACCTTTCAGCCGTTGCAGTGGTAATTGGCCAGGAAAGACTAATCTCAAAAAAATGTAGTATGCATGGAAGACTTTTACTTAGATCATATTTTAAAAATAGACTTGCATACTTGCTAAGGGACGGTTTTTCAATGTTATCTTGAGAGTTGATAAAGTTGGTAATTGCAAAGGCTCTATACATTTTGTACTCATTTGGTAATTTGCCATTTAATTCATAAAATGCATCTAATGTGATGATTTTTGTTTCATCAATAGGCTTTTCTAGCTCTAATAATACATCTATAATGTCTTTAATTTTCGTGTAATCGTTTTCTGAAAATCGATGGTTGAGGTTGGTTATGCAAACGTCCAGCCCAGCATAGAAAATATTCACCTTCAAATCTTCTTTACTTGACGTTTCATAAAATGCGGTATTAGGGTTGTCATCTAATTTTCTAGGAACTTTTCTTCTTCTTTGCACCTTTGGGGAGCTAATATTAAATCCCTCACACATTTGCTTGGTCTCGTTCCATAATTTATTAAATTCTATTTCATTTCTTTCATCAGTAAAACAATTCACCAATGATTTTACTTTTGGAAAGAGAGTGGTTATATTTAAGTCTTCTCTTTGCAATTCTTTTGATAATATATCTGTCATACTTAAAATATGATACAAAAACTTTAGACAAAATATAAATTCAAAATTGCAAATTTGTTTCAGCACGCCATCAGCATCTGCTGCCACTTTGACGTTGGCATTATCGTCTGAAATTTTGTCTAGCGTTTTCAAAATCTCTATAAAATTATCTAAAATCACTTTTAATGCCCGGTGGCGAATAGTCCATCTCGTTTTGGACAGCGAAAATAGTTTAGAATGAACGGAATCATTACCACGTTCATTCCTAACAGTTTCAAAAATTGCATACCTTTTTGACGAACACATTATAATATTATACAGGCTATTAGTAATGTTCAAAACATTCCTGAGACCTTTTACGCTTTCGCAAAATCTGACAATAGCCAAATCTAATAAGTGAGCATGACAATGAGTATATATTGCTCTCGGTTCAATTGATTTAAACTTGGCTGAGACGCCATTAAATTTGCCACTCATATTTGAGGCACCATCGTAAGCTTGGCCTCGCATTTTCTTCAAATCAATACCTGTATTTTCAAGGTATTCTTTGATGGTTGAAAACAATGTTGTAGCAAGTGTATCCTTTACATCCACAAATCCTAAAAATCGCTCTTTTATTTTAAAGTCTTTATTATTGGTTTGAAAGGGGTATCGTACCCAAATAGATAGTTGCTCCTTAGTGGCTATGTCGGTTGTTTCGTCACAAATTAAGGAAAATGACGAGGATGTGTTGATTTCTTCAACAATGTCTTGAATAATTTTGGTTTAAATGATCCCAATAATTTCATTTTGTGTTCGAGCACTGGTGTAATTAAGTTTTGACTTAAGCAAACCTTCGTATGTTTCTTTTTTGTCTTTTGCCCTTAATGTCAATAGTTCTAACAAATTACCTCTGTTAAAAGAGTTTTCTTTTTCATCATGGCCTCTTAAAGACAAGCCCTGTTTTCCCAGAAATAGAATCGACTCAAATATAAATTTTAAATATTTTCTATTCTGGTCAACTTGTCTAGTATGGACAGAGGAAATTTTGTCGCAAACTGTCTCACCTGTATGCCTGTATTCGTGCCAAAACTGTTTAGCCTTTTGATGCACTTCAGTGTTTTCGTGTTTGCGAAATTTTTCCAAAGCTTTTTTCCAACTTTTGACCCCAATCAATGTAAGATTATCTTCTCCTTTTCCTGATTTATTTTGAAAAAAAAATCTGCATGGAAAACAAAAAGCTGCGTCTAGTTTTTTGCTATATTCAAGCCATGGAAACTCTTTGTACCATTTAGCCTTAAAACTGCGTGATTTTCCTCCTATTTTTATTGTTGGGAAGTCAACCACTGGTTGGTATGGACCTACCGTGATATCGATAGCGTTGATACCATGTCCAGGGTCATTTAATGCAAATGTTGAAGATTCATTATACTTTTTATTTAACTCCTCTTCGGATGAATCCAACAATTTCGACTCAGGTGGACTCTTAGTCGACTCAGAACTAGTCGATGGAGTACACTCATTCATATTTCCAGAGTTTTCCGTTTTTTTAAAATATTTGAACAAAGAAAACTGTTTCGACATTTTAATTTATTTATGGTGGAAAAAAACTGTTAATTCAAGTCCTATTTAAAATATCCAAAATGCATACACACACACATATAAATTACTTTTGAATTAAAAATAATTAATAAAGTGAGGAAAAGATAATCTCGAAACTTTCAATACTCTAATACGAACTTTAAAAACTGCGATTTAAATTAAACAATCCTAATTCGTCATTTCAAAAATGATATAAACAAATCTTCAATTAAAACTGAACAAAAAATAATCCAGAAACTTTCAATGTTCTAATACAAACATACACTTTAAAAACTATGGCCTTTATTAAACAGTCCTTAGTCGTAATTTGAAAAATTTCATAAACAAATATTTTTGCTAGCTCTTATACTCATTCATAATAGTTGCAATCGTAAAAGACTAATGTAATAATAACACATTCCTACTTTTACGCATTGATGCATTTATTTGTTGTAACTAGTCAAATAATAGTTGTCGAAACAAGTCGAATAATATCCATCTTATTTGTAGATAATGATTCATTTGAATGTGTATGAAATTTGTATTTGTGGTGTTATATTTTAATTTTAAGACATAAAAATTATTTGTTAATTTTTCGTTTTTGTGGTGTTAAATTATAAGACATATTAAAATTATTGGTTTTTGTGGTGTTATATTTTAAGACATAAAAATTATTAGTTAATTTTTTGTTTTTGTGGTGTTATATTTTAACACATTAAAATTATTGGTTTTTTGTGGTGTTATATTTTGAGACATATTAAAATTATTGGGGGGGCACGTGCCCCCCCCGTGCCCCTACGTAGGGACGCCTATGTATATGACTTAAGTAGGTATATGTATGTCTATATCATAGAGATATGAAGAACGAGAACGCTAGTAGTAGAGTGAAATTACGCCTCGTGTATGGATTAAAAGTTCGAGCAGCGAAACTTTGAGGTTTTTCTTTTCACATCAAAATAAGTATTTTTTGAAATTTTTTACTTTCCCGGAGTGGTGCAACATGTTTAAAAAACAAAATGGCGTCAAAAATGGAATTTTTTTCAGAAATTTTATCATTTTTATTTTATATTCGCAAAAGGGGACATCGGTGGATATCCAAATTTGGTAGGTTTGTAGTAAATGTTAAGAACTACTCCTCATATTTTTTTGGGGGGGTTTCGTCCCTTCCCCTCCCAGTTATATATATATGTATACATACATATGGTAAAACAGTTCATTTGACTGTAACTTGAAAAATGTTTGATTGATTTTAATGAAACTAATATCAATAGTAGGTTTCAGGTCAATAGTAGCGAAATCCGTTACATAGTTCGGCCAAAATTTCCAATTTAGTAAATTGTTTAAAATGGCTGCCATTTTATGCCATTTTGTCCTACGGGGTTAAATTTTTTTTTAAATTGTAGCATTTTTTATTATCTTTCGATTTTATAATAAGTGGCTTACCCGTAAAATGACTCCTTGATCCATATTTTTTCGAAAAACGGAAAATTTAACACTTTCTGGAAATAATTGTTTGGGGGGGGGGGGTGTATGGACTGGCTTTGGGGGGTGTTTTTTGCTTTGGCTTCAGAAAACTATTTTTAAAAGAGGTCTATATGGTTTAAAGCAAAATTTTTAAGTTTTAACCCCCGCGCTGTTAGGGGGAAGGGGTGTATGGAATAAATGTATCTTAAAAGATTTTCAAAAGAGGTCAAAATAGTTTAAAATGCTAAAGTAACCCAAAACTTTAAATGTTTTTATTAATATAGCCCTTTTTACAACATCCACCCCTCCCCGTCCCGCTTTCATATTTTTGCAAATTCAAAATTTTTATGACGTATAAAGGGGTTTTTGGGGTCGCTGATCTCGAAGAAGGTATATCTATCTAAATAATAATATATGCATAGTAATAATAATAGCGCGCCTAAGTCATGTGGGATACCCGGTAGGAACTATGTTTCTTTCGTTTTGATTATTTATTATTTATCAAGTTCTGAAAATAGGAATTTTCTTACTAATAACAAAATAATCAGAAGTTACCAAAGATCAGAATCAATTGCCTAATTATTATTATTACATAGGTTTCGTTTTTTTACTACACTTTATTTTGTTACCATAAAGATAATATATATTTGTTTCACAAGAAGTTGTTACGGTTTTTTTGGTCTAGCCTCTCCGCCCGCAAATAAATCAGAAACGTGCGATAAGGGACACAGTTCCAAAAATAGGTTGCCAACCCAAATCGGCTGGAAAATTTAGGCAATCATCTTCTATAGTATGAATAAATTTAGCGATTCGATTATTAGCGATTTTCTCGTCTATTACATGTTAAACAAGTGGAAACAAACAATTGACTGAGTTAATTGTTGTAATACCATGTATAGACAGTATTAATTGCACTCTCACATTGCACATTCATACATGTCACACATACGTAACTGATATTCCCATATAATACATACTATACAATTTGCGCCCTCACAGGTAAACCGTGATGTTTACGAAAAAATGTTCAAGCAAAAGTTGTTTATTTTTTTTAAGAGGAACATATTTTACAGTTTAAGTTTTTGTTCTATTTCTAACGGTTTACAAGATAAGTCCTACGGACCCAAGACTCAATTCACCTATGTTGCTCATTTACAAACTCGAACTCACTTTTAATGTCCTGAATACGCTGTAAAAATTTCAGCTTGATATCTTTTTTCGTTTTTGAGTTCACAGACAGACGGACGGACGGAAAACCGGAAATAAACTAATTTTATGAACACCTATACCCAAATTTTGTTCGTAACATCAATATTTTTAAGCATTACATACTTGGGACTAAACTTAGTATACTTTGATATATATTACATATATACATGGAATAAAAATTTTAGGAAGTAGATATTAAAAATGATTATTTTAGTGCCTAAGTGAAATGTCAAGATGATTGCGAAAAAAATGTATCAATTTAATATGTCTGAGTTAGCGATGGCGTTAGATACCTACTCTTTTATGTAAATCGTTGCCTGCCTATCTTGCACTGGCTCCAACTATATAGCTTCTTTGTATAAAAAAGCCTTTTAAACTATTAAAAAATAATGAAAATCTGCAAAATCTCTTCGCTAATTTCGATGGAAACGATTCAAGAATATACTTGTTAAAGATATACGGAGTAAATAATTGTAAAAGCGTCGACCTGGCTCGAGTAATATTGATCCAAAACGGTTTTATTTCTAACTCGGTCAACAAAGATTTTAAAAGTAACAAACTCATGTACAATCCCGTCGTGCTTTAAATCACCGAACCAGAAAGTGTTTGTTGATGAGAGTATATACCCCCTAGAATATTTTTAACCCGACGATGCAAAAAGAAGGGTGTTATAAGTTTAACGTGTGTATTTGTGTGTCTGTTTGTGGCATCGCAGCTCAAGAAAATTTGTTCTTATATTGAAACATAGTATTTTTTGTAATTTTTAAGGATTTTTGCTCCTGCAGCGTTCATGAAATTTTTATGTGAATTAAATTAGTGCCCAGAAAGTAAACGCACAAGTACTTTCTGTTTTGTCGGGGTTTCAAATTTTGTAAATTTCACAAGTGTTGATTACCTATTAAGTGTTAGATCATGTGGTTATTTTTGCAATTTGATACTTCATTTTGATTTGGTTTGTTGATTGCTCAACAATGACAATATAATTCAACCTTAATCTACATAATATATTAAATAAAGCACATAGTTTATTGAAAAGTATATGTTTAAAAGGTTGTTGTTTACAAATCTAGGTGAAAAAAAATGATATTATATGTCTTTGTAGAAGCCAAAGAATATTATATAATGCAATAGCAAAATTCTTCTTTATGAACTATAAAGCTGATTTTCAAAACCTAAACACACATAATTAACTCAAAAATCAAGAAAATCTTGATTCAAAAGCCATCCATGAACAATCAGAAGTTACCAAGTTGGTTCTATTATTTGCAAAAATTACATAATTTTCACAATGAAACGAAAAAATAATACTTAAGATTTCGATATGAAATAATAGTTGCTGACAAGCATTATGCCTGAACATTTTATGGTACCACTGTATGGCTTAAGAAGTGCTAAGCCTTTAAGGCTTTCAAATAAATAATAGACTATTCGAAGCGACAATTAGTGGTTAAATTTTCTTGAATCAGTCATGTGAAAAGTTTTGTAGTACCTATGTGAGTGTGTAGGTGTTTTATAAATTTTTTACATGGCGGGCAAAAATAATTTATGCTTCATGTTATTGGATTAAACGACACATTCTTTATATTATCTAGGTAAATGAAATTATTGAAAAATTACTTATTTTATTAGATTATAAGATAGCTAAAAATATAACTATAAGCTTTTAAGGAAGTACGAGTTGGGTATATTCAGTTGACAGAGTTATATATTAAATTTTAAACTTTGGTGATGATTTTCATATTATAACTTGATGAATTTAAAAGAAAAATAAGAATACAATTTTTCGTTTTATGGCTTAATTTTCGAAATACCGAAGACAATATCATAAATTCATCTTCAAAATTGAAAAAGTAGTATTAAAAAACAATTTTATATCTGAAATTACTACTCGTAAGTATATCCTTAATGAAGTTGGTCGGTTTTATTTTTGTTTCTTTATTAAGGTTTTAACTTAATGATTTAATCAGTTTTTTTCTTTCATTTTCAAGAGTCAAATCTCGGTGAAAATTATCAAAATATACCGTGTATCAGTCGCTTTGCCATAAGAGCAAAGTTAAATATGAATACTTTTGAAGTCAAGCCAATTATTTATTTTTTGTAACAAGCTGTTCATGTGACCCTTATGGTCCACACAATTAGTTTCCCAAATGATGGAAATACTTTTCTATAATTGCCTAAAACACTTCAAAATTATTTTTTGAATTTTAACAGAGCAGAGCAATTATCAAAACTCGAGTACGGTACGGTTTGTTCTATCTCTAACGGTTTACAAGATGGGTCCAAGACCCAATTGACCTATTTTATAAATTATAAAAATTTCAGTATGATATCTCTTTTCGTTTTTGAACTAGCGTGTCCACGGACAGATGGACGGACGACCGGAAATGGATTAATTAAGTGATTTTATGAAAACCTACACCAAAAATTTGTTCATGGCATCAATGTTTTTAAACGTTACAAACTTGGGACTAAAGACAATATACCTTGATATAATATTACATACATACCAGGTATATAAACAAATCAAGCCTTTGACTGAAGTTGCTATCCTGTACTACTTCCTTAAACATTGTAGGTAATCGTAATTATTTAATAGATAGTATGGACAGACTAATACCTATAAGCACTCATGATTTTATAATCAAACTGTATTATTTGCTACAATTAGCTCAATTAACTATACCTACTCTTAATTAAATTATTAAATTACCATTTCTTAAGATTGTTCTTAATTTTATTATAATATGTATTCTCTTTAGTAGTAGATATGTAAAGTTGAGAGTGATTAAAGGACAATAAAAAAATATGAATGAAATTTTGTGTTACCTATTAGGTTTAATTTTATTTATATTAATTGCAATTAAAATTTATATTAAATTAACGACAGGAAAATGTCGAAGCACAAATCAAATGAATGGAAAAGTTGTGATAATTACCGGTGGAAATTCAGGTGAAAATAATTTTTATAAACACTGTTTAAAAATTTTATATTTTTAATTTTTTTTAAATGATAAGAATAGTTATCACATATGTGCTTAAAACATAATAAATGTTTAAAAAAAAAAATTGAAATTTTGAGAAAAACCTATGATAAGCGGAGTTAGGTGGGAACATCAAAGTTAAATATACCTAAACATCCACAGTGATAAAAACTATTATAAAAAACAGAAAACATAAACAATTACTGAGTTAATTGTTGAAACAAACTATATAAAAAGTGTTTTTTATACCCTGTATATGTAATATATATCAAGGTATACTAAGTTTAGTCCCAAGTTTGTAGTTCTTAAAAATATTGATGCTACGAACAAAATTTTGGTATAGATGTATACCGTCTGTCCGTCTGTTAACACGATAACTAAAAATTAAAATAGATATCAAGCGGAAATTTTTATAGCATGCTTAGGGCGTAAAAAGTGAGGTGGAGTTCGTAAATTAGCAACATAGATCATTTGGGTCCTGTGCCCGCAGGGCCCATCTTGTAAACCGTTAGAGATATAACAAAAGTTTAAATGCAAAAAATGTTTTTTATAAGAAAATAAACAACTTTAATTGAAACTTTTTTTCCTAAGCGTCACTGTTTATCCGTGAGGGCGCAAATTATTACAAAATTTTGGTGTCCATTTTCTTAAAAACTATAAAAGTTAGAGAGTTCAAAATTTGCAGGTGGCTTCAACTAGTGGATTTGTGAAATATTCTCGAAAAACGAAAAAAAATTATAGAAAATACTTAACTAAACTTTTCGAAATTTTCGAAAACCAAATAAATGGCGGCCGGAATTCGACCAAAATTGTGTTGGTTTTTTAAACTCTTCTAATTTATTCAAAAATGATACCTACGCTGATATTCAACACTTTCTATACAGGGTATTTCAACAATTAACTCAGTCAATAGTTAGTTTTCACTTGTTATACCGCTACGAACAAAATTTTAGTATAGATGTTCATAAAATCAGATAAAGAGTCCATTTCCGGTTATTTGTCTGTCCGCCTGTCCGTCTGTCACCAAGATAACTAAAAAACGAAAAGAGATATCAAGCTGAAATAGCGTGCTTTATAGCGTGCTTGGGACGTAAAAAGTGAGGTCTTGGTCGTAAATGAGCAACATAGGTCAATTAGGTCTTGGGTTCGTAGAACCCATCTTGTAAACCCTTGGAGATAGAATAAAAGTTTAAATGTAAAAAATGTTTCTTATAAAAAAATAATCAACTTTTTTTTGAAAGATTTTTTCGTAAACATCACTGTTTACCCGTGAGGGCGCAAATTATATAGTACGTGCTATATAGTAATATCAGTCATATGTGTGTGACATGTATTTACGTGTGACTATTACTTTTGGCTCATTACTTTGTGTATAAAAGTGACTATCTTTCTTTACTTACATGACATAAAAAAATAAACGATTGCGTAATCAATACTATGGTATTTCAACAATTAACTCAGTCAATTGTTGGTTTTCAATTGTTTTAATATAAATTATATAAAGAATTAAATTATATAAGGCATTGGTGCATGAGTTCGGTGGTCAAAAAGAAGAAATAAAAATCCCAAATTCAGACCATGAAAATCAAAAATATAAAAAAAATAAAAGAGAAGATAGTAAACAAGAAGAAAATTGTGAACAATCCTCTCTAATAAAACAAAAAATAAAATACCCAAAAATTGGAGAAAGTTCTAAAGACAAAAGGCACATTGACTTTTTTTTGAGAAGAAGTAGTTCAATGAGTGAAGTAGATAGGAAAAATATTGGAGATGGCTCAAAAAACTGACAAGCAAAACCGAAAACGATTTAACGATGACGAAAAGGCTACGAAAAGGTTATGAATGGACACAGAAAAAAAACTTCAAGTGGAGGGCAATGGCAAACCCCCACCCAAAACTGCTCAGGAAGATTATGCTCTTCAATGGAAGAGCATATCCGTCAACGTCTGTAAACAGACATGACACATCATCATCATCATCATCATATAAAGAATATTTTGATGTAATGTATTTTGAATATGTAATCATTATTCTAGAACTATATGTTTTTACTTACAGGAATTGGAAAAGCTACAGCTATGGATTTGGCAGCTCGTGGTGCCAAAGTGATATTGGCATGTCGAAATTTAAAAACAGCAGAAAAAACTAAAGAGGAAATTATAAAACGGACAAAGAATAGCAATATAATTGTAAAGCAATTAGATTTAGAATCACTACGATCTGTAAGAGAATTTTCAAAATATATTCATGAAACTGAAAATTGTATTCATGTGCTAATTAATAATGCTGGATCAGCAATACGTGGAAATCGGTTAACCGAAGATCAATTAGCAGTTACAATGCAAGTGAATCATTTTGGACCCTTTTTACTAACTAATCTACTTTTAGGTAAATCTTTCTGATATTGTTAATCCACTATACGTTATTCATAAAAATTTTGCACTCTTCAAACCTGAAGCAACAAATGCGTCACTTACGGAACACCCTTATATTTCATATATACAGGATATAAAAAGTACATAGTGTTAAATCTTTCACGAAGGGTTATATCTTACGGAACCCTTCATAAGCACGACCAACTCGCACTTGACCGGTTTTTGAATAGTCGTTACATTTAAGTTAATTGTTAAAATATAGCTTAAAATTTTGGCATGAAAAATTTTAATTTTATATTTGTAATAGGTAACTTTATTTTGACGAGTGGGCAAACCAACCTTTTGGATAGACAAACTTGAACAAACTATTGCTAAACGAATGGCATCTGCATTTTGAGAAAATTTGCGTTTGGGGTTGCTACAGAAAATTTTAATTTCCTCAAAAATATTAGGATGGAAAAACGTGAGCAAATCGTTGTCAAACGAATTTTATGAAAATTTGCATTTGTCATAATTTTCAATTAGTGCGTGGACAAACAAAAATTTTGGGTGGAAAAATGATGGACAAGGATTCGTTTGGATCAGTATTTTATAAAATTCACATTTGGGAATGCTATTTTCACGGAGCTTTCTAAAAAAAAAATCTTTAACACAAAGTCTAGGTTTACTGCAAATATTGATTGTTCGTTGATTATTTACAGATTTACTGAAGAAAGCATCGCCAAGTCGAATAATAACCGTATCGTCGATGTTACATCGTTATGCAAAACTAGATTTGACCAAAATAAAAACTGGATATGATACAGATTTTATAACGTATTGTAATAGTAAATTATGTAATATTTTAATGGCAAATGAATTTGCTCGTCGATTAGAAGGTACTTTTGTTACATCCAATAGTTTGCATCCTGGAGCCGTAAATACATACCTTTTTCAACATAGACCATTCATATTTCGTAGTATAATCGAATTTTTCGCTTCTATTTATTTCAAAGTAAGTTCTATTTAAAAAATTGCTTAAAAAAGTTTTGCAATCAATATGACAGAATCGGGCTTACATATATTTCCTTACATATATTTATATGTAATTGGATTTGTATAGCAGAAATAGGCTGTTTAATGCGCATTACAAAAAAGCATCCGCATATTCGGCTAATTTAGCACTCGTTATATATTTTTTCTGTAGTTAGGAAGAGATAGATATTGCATGAAAGATGCCAAATTTACAGAAACAAGGCAGATGCTACTTTATAATGCGCATTTTAGGCCAAGCAAGCCAATGATAGCTAAGAATACCTACTCTCGATTAAATTATCTTACAAATAAAAAAAATCGGTTCATCTGTTTAAGAGCTACGATACCACAGACAGGTAGACACATATATTGGCCAAACTTATAACACCATTCTTTTTAGTTAAAAATAGAAATTTTGAACTTAAAGATTACATGTAACTTTTTATGTCATTTAATTGCCAACTTTTAATTGTTTTATTTAATTTGATCACTCCAAAAATATGTACTTACATTGTAATGGAATAGCAATGTCTTTTTCTGCAACCATCGTACGTAGCGTTTTATGCACCTATGGCGAATATTTTTGAATGTAAAAATTTTGCACACTTATAAGCAAAGAGTATAAGATAGAGGAAAAGGCTCCCATTACTGGCAATGTTAACAAAGAGTATACGAGCTTTAACGCCTCTACCGATTGTGTCATAAAAATGTAAAACGCGCGGGTTACCCATTAAATTGAATTTAAATTTCAAAGTAGGAATGTGACTTACTTGATTTATTTCCTTTATTTCCTGTGGGAGCACAGGGCATCCAGAAAAGCTGTCCACCCATCTCTGTCTCCAGCAATTGCCTTCAGTTCGCCACAATTCTTGTTCACTTTCTTCGCTTCTATATCAATTGTCCTTTTCCATGTTTCTCGGGGTGTTCTTTTTCTTCTTGCTCTTTGCGGATTCAAATCTAGGGCTCTCCATTCCCTCTCCCGAATCTCAGCTTAATTTGTGGCTGACCTGTTTCTGTCCACAAATCCTCATTTGAAATATTATCTGGTCAGTAAATTTTCGTAATACGGCGGAGGCACTTGTTGACAAATACTTGGAGATGGGATGTAGTAGAGTTTGTTACTTTCCATTCTTACTCGCATGTAGCAACACAGACTTTACTTTACTATTAAAGACGCGGAGCTTTGACTTCTTTGAGGTATTGCGTTTTCTCCAGGTGGAATACAATATGTACAAACGCAACATTGGCTTTCTTAATACGAGCTTTCACATCTTCTTCAGCTCCACCTTTTGTTTGCTATCTCCAAGGTTTAGTACCGCTTCTACCATATCTTTTAGTGAATTTAATTTAAACTGCATATCTGTGTACCTTTGGGAGAGTAAGCATATATCATCTGTATAATCCAGCTCCTCAAGACGATCATTTATTCCCCACTGAATCCCCTTTTCCTGCCGCCTAAGACAATATATCATACTGCCGCCTATTGTTATTCTCATCACGGCATACAGCTCTAATAGGAAGAGGATTGGGGATAAAATACATCCCTGACGAACACCTGTCCGCCTGAGATGGGCTGCGTTAGCTGCCCGAAGTGTTAGTGAATAATTTTGGGTCCATTTGCTCTATTTCTCTCCTTTGCTCTGTCTCGCTTGTTTTCGCCGGACTATCACATATTAAATATATGTATAAAACACACATCAAATTGAAGTTAAAATGAGGTAATGAGGCTCTTAGTAGAACGTTTTTTATTTGTTCTTATATATATATTAATTTTTTTTGCAAAATGGAAACAAAATAAATATTAATATTATCAAATAAATATAAAACTTTATCACAAACTTTTATTTTACAGACGGTTGAAGAAGGTGCGCAAACTTCAATCTATTTAGCTGTATCCGATGATGTAAAATATATTAGCGGTGAATACTATGAAGATTGTATTGATTCGAAAATTTTAAATCAAGGCAAGGATGAGGCTTTAGCAAAAAAATTATGGGAAATAAGTGAAGAAGCTGTTCAATTGCAACCGCATGAAATTCATTTATAATATTGTATTTCTTATTAGCAGTTAAACGCTTAACATATGTGTCTCACGTTCCTAACTTTAAATGAATATACAGGATGTTTTTCAAAAAATTTCTACTCTTATAATTCGAAAACGGAATAGAAAATCTTAAAACGAACAAAGCGTTGAATTAATAAATTTAGATCGCCACGTTTTAAGGGTAAATGAAAATACTGCCATACCCTTAGATCATGATGTTCTAAGGCAGAATCTATAGTTTTTTATATGGATGCATCTTCATGGTGATGGAATGGACCTGCATATTTTGTAACAGATTCTTGTTCTTTACTCAAAAAAGCAATTTTTTTTCGATATCTCAATTACCTTTGTCCGCCTAATTCTTTATCCTCCTGACTCTTTGTCCTCCTCTCTTTGTCCTTTGTTTGTTTGAGTGCTACTGTCCGTTATTATTAATGTGTTTACCATAGATAAAATAATGGTAACAATATCTTTGGTGATTACTGATTAGTTAAAAATTGGTTAAAAAAACTATGGAGTGTAGAGTAAAAGGAGAATCATCTCTGTATATAAAAAGTGTCCATAAAGTCATGTGAAATTGTGGTGGCGCTGCCGTAAGCTGATGACGGCATTTGAATGAATATATATATATATATATATATATATATATATGAATATGAACCATCAGTCATCAGTGGTCATCAGCGGCTTTTTAGTTGGTTTTGGAACTATAATCTAACAGCTTTTTGTGGACACTTTTTTGGTCAAACAGTCATAAGAGATGATTCTCCTTTTACTCTACACTCCATAAAAAAAACGAATGCAAACAACATGGCGACCGCTAATTGTCAAATGTAAGATAAGTCATAGAGCTACATTAAAAATAGACTGTAAAAATATTTCTACCATATAAAATATGGACATATTATATTTTAAATTTAAGAGTATTACTATTACAGAAAAAATAGTCTGATGATTACTTCTAGAGAAATGTATTTAAATTAATTTTGTTTATGATAAATATCTCTATTTTCTAAATAAATATAGAAATTCCAAATATTGCGTATACCCTTGCCTCGTAATCTTCGTTTTCCTACGCTCCAATCTAATTTATCTGCATATCTAATGGTATAGATTTATCGTATTGACGAGTTTAATTAGGGCCCTCGCAGACTGCAGACTTTTTATCGGCCGATAGTTTGGTCGGCTTCTTAATCAGTATGGAGAGGAATGCATATGCGCACACTACAGCGATTCAGTATCGGCCGATAAAAAAGTTTGATGGGCTACCCAATTATATTCAAATTAATCTGTCGGCCAACTATCGGCCGACTGTTTAATCAGTATTGGCGCATACGCGCCTGCGCATACATGACGATTGTTTAGTCGGCCGATAGTTCAGGTCGCTCTGTGATTTGGCGTCGTGTGCGTTTTTTTTTAATATGGCGTCGCCCAAATCACAATTGTTGACTGTAGAAAGTTCCGTCGAAAAGTTGATTGAAGAAGTCAATCAAGAAAACTTGATTTTCCTCCTCCGGAGTATGATGAGAGCAATAATTTTTCTGGACAATATTTTCATTGTGCGACCACTTCAACAGTCAGTTACAAACTAGTTCGAGAATAGTCGGCCGGCTGTTGGATAGTCTGCGCCTTGTTCACCAACCAAACTGTTTAGTTGGCTTGGTGTGCGCACTTTCAGCCCAACCCGACTAAACTATCGGCCGATAAGAAGTCTGCAGTCTGCGGGGGCCCTTAATTGTGTCTGGAAACGCTGGTGATATTAGGTGTAGGACAAAGTAAATAGAAGCCATATTTGCTTACCATAGTGACATTGATTGCAACCGATATAACTTTCAACTTTTCTAGTGCAAAAAATTTTAACCCATTCTCAAATGATTTTAAATTAACGTTTATTCCATTGACATTCGGAACACAGGTGTTCGGTGATGAACAACATTGGCCATCCCTAGCATTCCTTGCCGCCCTTTGGCTCTTCAATGGAACTTAACACACATATACACATACGCGTACGTCCTTTATTAAAAAAGGTTTCGCTTTCCGAAATGATAAATAACTTTTGTCAGAGACTTAAAAGTGGCATAATAAATGATTATAGTTGTATTCTTTTTAGCATCTACCAATTTGTTGTTTGTTCGCAAGCACTGCAAACAGTACATCGTAGTTAAGTACCTACTTGATGTTAATATTACTTTACTGACATATTCCTTGATTTGAATGAGTATCAAAAACTATTTTAATCAAAAATCAAAAGAACATGGACTTTTGTTAGTTTTTATAATTCAGCAGTAATATCAAAATAAACAAAAATTTTTTTTTTAAATATCGATACCTTTTAAATAATATATTTGATCGAATGAGCCCTCAATTGTGCTATCTAGCGTTGTATACACACTTTACATTGTCTTTCTTACTCTATTGTATTTATTCATGTTTGCGTTGAAAAAGAAAGGAACTAAATTGGGACAGATATGGGTGTGTACCTGTAGATGAGTTTACAGGTGGTGAATCGTTTCGTTTATTAACATGTATACATACATCATTAGCGTATACAAACAGTGATTTTTAGGGTTATAAATAATTACCCCTTGTTTATATTAATTTTACTTAAATATGTAATATCAAATTAATGATAGGTGTAAGTTTTTTATAAGTTTTGATTTGAAATATATTCGAATAAAAGGTTTGGTTTTTTAATTAAAATCGCGCCTATATGAGTCACCTTTTTTACTCAGCTTTTACTAATTAATCATTACTGGAATTGGGATAATTAAATAAATTCAAAATGAACAAAAATTGTATATTATATAGTGTGAGTGCCTTATTTGTTTTGGCAAATATTGTAAATGCAATTGGTAAGTTATCAATTTACAAAATATATTTTGTGTATTCTAAATATGCGAAAATTTTAACAGACACAACAACTACAAATACGAATGCAACTTTGTTAATTTGGTGTACGACGAGTAAAGCAGAACAAACTAAATGTGAAAATTTTGCACAGGCCGTTGTAAGAGATGCAGTTGAGTTTAAGCGAAATTTCTTCAATTTTACATGTAAACAAGTGAGTATTACTTAAGTCTAAATTTATTAGATTAATTTGTCTTAATATAATCGAAGAAAATCAAAAATGTATAGAGGTTTTCGAGTCTTTTGGAATTAGAAGCCAATATTATTTGTAATAAGCTATATAGGGTAAGGCAGTTTTCAAGTTGATAAAGAGACGTGAGTAAAGTGAGAGGCGAGTGTTTTAATTTTAACTTAATTCTTTTTTAATGAAATAAAATACAATAAACGAAAGAAAATAGTTCTGTCAAGTACATTAAGTTTAAATATTAACTTTTTTGAATGCAAATCAAAATCTAATCATTGGGGATTCAAATTTTACAATTAAATTTTCTCTATAAAACATTTACTATTTATTTCGTGATACGTGGGGTTCCTAGACATTTATCTACTCTGCCTAATGGTTAATTCGGCTCTGGAAACCACTGTCGCAACAGTACGGTTCTTTTCGGATATAGTTTCATATTTTTGATCGAATTTTCATTTTGTAGTAGTAGAATTTTAGAAAGTAATTTCTTTTATTTATTTTTAGGCATTTGATACTGATGAGTGTATGACGTTATTAGATGAGGAAAAGGTACACTTAACAAATTTAGACAGTGGTGAACTATTTGTTGGTGGTCGTTTTCATAGTTTAGTTCCGATTTTACAAGAAGTGTACGATGGTCGATTTAAATATTCATATGCAGTGGCAGTGGTTAAAAAGAAATCAACATTTACTTTAAACACGCTATCTGATATTCGTGACAAAAGAGCATGTTTTGCTGGCGTTGGTACGCTAGCTGGATGGGTTATACCAATTCATACGGTAAGTACCAATATTTTTGATATGCATGAAAATATGAAACTCTTGACCTAAAAATTTGTTTGGAAACTAAATAGATTCGATAGAAATTATATAGGATATGATAATTACTCGATTTTGGAACAAATATGCCCCATTAATATAAAAGGCATTTTGAGTCTTAATGTCCTATTTCCAGGTTGAAAATTGGCCGATTCGACAGAGCATACCTTATCATATATATACCTTATTATTTCTCTAGTTTTATTAATGAGTGAAATAAGTCGTGGGAAGTAAGAAAAAATGTATTTCTGGTGTAGAACTCGTATTTCCGGATGCTCACGAAATTGAAAATATCATCATTTGAAAGAATGCATCCTATTTGTATGGGGAAAAGCATTTTATTTTATTGGAATAAACGTATTTCCACTCTCTAGATTTAAAATGAATTAGAAGAATGTCACATTGTAAATGGTTACAAACAATGCATTAATGATTAGACGTTAGCTTACAAAAAATTAAAAGCTTGAAAAACAATTAATTTTTCCTCCGCTTCAATTATATTTTTATTATTTTTTGTCAAATATTTGTATTATCATGCGATTTACGCTCATCCGCGATTTTCAGATTTCTATCTCACCGAGAAGTACCTTAATTTTCAAATACAAGATTTTGTACTAAAGCCATGTTCACATTATAATAATATGGTCAAGTATTAAATAATCCGTAACAATTAGTAACTTTTGTATATTAGAAACTCAAGCAATGCCTGCCACCAAGATCGCTCTATAATTATTTTATGAATTTTTTTAACCACAGGTAATTACTAACCTAATGTGAACAAGGCTTAACAGATTAATAAATAGACAAACAAACAAAAAAGTAAAGTTAAGTAATAAAATCTTGTAATAGTTATACATGGCGAGCAATGCTTAAGAATAATGAATGTAATAATAATCGAAATATATATTTCGTTTTATTATTCGTAATTTACAGTTTTGCGCTTTTTAAAATGCATTCAATTAGAATAAGCTAGATTATCTTCAGCCATACTAACTCTGACTTAAGTGTTTTATCCACCCATCTCTGCAGTAATAATAATTTCTTTTAAATAAAAATATTTTAGTTGATGGCGAAAGGAAATATGGAAATAGTTGATTGTAACAACCATGTTAAATCAGCAATTAATTATTTTGGAGAATCTTGTGCTATTAACTCGTTAATTGATAAATATAATCCAATTGGTGATAACTCAGACAAGCTATGTGCACTTTGTAAGGGTAAATTACCAGGTGAAAAATGTAATAAAGGTGATTTGTATGCTGGATACGAAGGGGCATTTAGATGTTTGCTTGAAGAAGGGGACATTGCTTTCTTAAAACACACGACTGTAAATGATATGTTAAGTGGAGATGAATTTAGTAAGTTTTAAACTCGAAAAAAATCTTGAGAGCATTTTGTCTTTTAAAATTGTACGCACAAACAGCTTTATTTTTGAAAGCTAGTTTGATACAAACTTATGAACATGTTTATTAAAATAAAAAATTTTCATTATACTTATTACCGATAAAGTGAAAAAAAGTCCAGACACATGACTATAATCATTCTGATAACACGCTTTTAGTTGTTTATTAAAATAAAGGTTGGGCACTGTACTTATTACCGATATAGTAAAAAAAATGCCAGAGACATGGTCATCATCATTCTTTTAAGACGCTTTCATTTGATTAAAATACTTATAACATGCTTACGTAATGGCCTGGCCCATAATTTCGCTGATTAAAGGCCGAATTTGTTTTATTAAATGATGGTCCATGGCCGTTGGATGATTAGCATTTGATTATTGTATTTGTAGTGTGCCATTGGAAAACAACTCGTTTACACAATTTTTTAAGACAATGGCTTACGAGCTAGATCTTTTAATCATTTTCAAGTGGTTTTTAAACTATCAATTTTTTTTTAGATTCAATAACGAAGGATTATTTTGAATTAGTATGCTTAGATGGTACACGTCGACCAGTAGATGACTATCGTTCTTGTAATTGGGGTCAAGTACCAGCAAATACAATTGTTACAACATCAGCCAAAAGTATTGACGAAAGAAAAAAAATACAAAGTTTCTTTGAAACAGCTATACGTCTTTATGGTTTGAAAGATGCAAATACAATGTTCTATAATACGTCGTATGATGCACGTTCTTCAACTACTGAAGGATACAATAATGGATACAGTAATCCTTATGGAAGATCTTTTGAAAATAATTATAATAATAACAACAACAACAATAATAATTATAATTCACCAGATTATTATAACCAAAACCGTTCTTCTGAGCGAGGATCTACTGATCGACCTGCTTTTTATGAGAAATTTAGTTTATTTTTATCATTTCCAGCATATGGTGATAAACATAATTTAATGTTCCAAGTAAGTTAAATTTTTTTTCAAATAAATTGTTTGCATGGTATGGACTCACAGAGTACCTGCATTAAAAACGCTAGAAATTTGACATTATATAACGATTCTGTTGTTGAAGCTACAACTGTCAAACTGAGAGGTTGTAGTAACTATTCTTGAGCAAATCACCAAGAAAATTTCCATAATGAGCATCACATGTAAATTAAGCTGATGTTAACCAATTTTTATGGCTTAGATTAGAAGATATGTTGTTTTAACAAAAGGTATTTTTCATTGACAACCATTGCCATCAACAACTTTTGTAAAACTTATCCGAAAAGCAACACTAGCGAAGATTTGACAGACATTAGACTAAAGTTTGCTTATGCTTTGCCTTCAACCTATTTAGAAATTTGCTGTTTTTCTTCCTTAGAATTTATCAGAAAAATTTTATTTTTAGGATAACACAATAGATTTGTTTCCATTACCTGAAAAAGAACAAGATTATGCTCAATATTTAGATTCATCATTAAAACTTATATTAGAAATACGAAGATGTCCCGTAAATCGGATGACTTTATGTGTAACATCTGATCCAGAAATGGAAAAATGTATTAAAATGAAAGTAAGTATAACTAACAACATTTATTTTTGATATTTTCAATACAAAGGTAGTCATTATGTAGACTGTATTAACTGTACCATCCATAGTTGCGATATACTTCTCTCTTTATAACTGACTCCGATATAAATTTAAATACCATTATTGGCTCTATTACCGTACTTGTTTGTAAATACATTTTTGCATTTGCAGATAGCACTTGAGGCACAACTATTGAAACCAGAAATGTCATGTTTTAAAGGACAATCACACATACATTGTATGTATGCAATTCAATCTGGTAATGCGGATGTAACAATGTTGGATGCCAGTGACATCTATACGGCTGGTTTACATCACGATCTCGTACCATTTATTAGTGAAGTTTATAATTTAGGAACATCAGAATATTATGTTGTTGCTGTTGCCAAAGAAGAAGATGATCGTACGGATTTAACTTATTTGAGAGGTATGTTATCAGAATATTTAACAGACGATGAAAAAAAAAGATGACACAACTCCCGAGAGACTAGACGACTCCCTTCTATACCAAATAACCAAGATACATTAAATCATTTTTTTGAACACAAATATTTTTTTATATCATGAACTCTAGTTTCATCTCAAATGAAAAATTATTCACCATTTTGTGTTATTTACATCATATAAGGAGAATTCTTTTTAACGTATCTTATAAACACAATAAGTATTGTTTTAAATGTGTATTATTTTTCTTTTAGGGAAGTATACATGCCATCCAGGTATAAATATGGCTGCAGGTTGGGTTTATCCTTTGGCATATTTAATCAGTAATGGCTGGATTCGTTCTTATGGTTGCAATAGTTTACGAGCAGCCGCTGAATACTTCTCTAAATCATGTGTTCCAGGCGCTATATCACCCGAATATACTACCGATGTTCAGTATGATAACATGTGTGATTTATGTCATGGTGCAAGTTTTAGGTAATTAATAAATTAATTTTGATATTTTATTAAGTTTTCAGCGACCTAAAATTCATGAATAACTTTCGTTTAAAACATTTGTTCATAAACTTTATAGATATGCTAAAATTTTAGCTCAAAGTGGATAAATACACATTCTTATTTTGTGTAATTTAACAATATTAATAATTATAAAAAGTTTCAAACAATGCATGGTATTCAAAGAATTAATTTTAATATTTAGTAAAGTTGTAGAAAACCAATTAATTTTTTTTTTTTTTTTTTTTGAATTTGTATAATATTAAAAAATATTTTCGCAAGTGGTTCTATCATAGAAAGCGCGTGTTTAGCCTCTAACGTATGTTAAAACTAAATATTTAATATTTCAGTGTTAAAATCTTTGTATATGGTTATAAATATTTACTAAATTGTTTATTTTATTTTGTATGTTGTCTTGGATTCACCAACTACTGTTATTACAGATATTGTCGACGTGATGCTTCGGAGGATTATTATGGATATACCGGTGCATTTAGGTGTCTTATTGAGGGTGGTGGTGACGTGGCATTTGTTAAACATACTACAGTTACAGAAAATACTGATGGTAAACGTAGAGAATGGTGGGCTCGAAATGCATTAACTGGTGATTTTGAATTACTCTGTCCTGACGGTAAGTAACAAATCATGATGAGAGAAAAAAAAACCAAACACTTTTGAAATCACTTTATTTTTGTTTTATATATTTGTTAATGGAATATCTCAAAACTATAGAAACTAAAATTCTAAGAAGAAAGTTCCTTTATAGTTTTCGTATCAGACTCTTATCGTTTGTAATTAATTTTTATAATATTGTAGAAAATAAAATACAGTTTAGTCTATAGAGTCGAATTTGAGGTAGGGCAGCATTGGTTTCAGGTAGGGCGGAAGTAAAAAATTTATCATAATTGATCTGCCCTCGAAGCATGGGTTCCTAAATCAATCACCATGTATACCACTGACAAATTAAATTAGAGAAAATTAGAGAAAAAATAGAAAATAGAAAAAAAAAATTGGAGAAAAAAGGACTTGTGTTCTTATGTACGCCCGTGAGAGATTATACTTTTTCGGCAATAACAAATATAATAATTAATAAATAATGTTAACAAATAATACATACTCCAGTTACCTATCTATTTTGTTCATCGATGATACTTAATTTGCCATCTATCTATTCTTTTCTGTTGTGAGTGATGTTAAAAAATTGTAACTAACTTCAACATATTTTTTTATAACGTGCCTAAAGAAGTATAAAAATTTCAACTAGTGTTTTTAATGGTACATCGGAACCAATAACTGCTAAAGAGCTTTCTTCTTATAACTTTGTCATCCATATCACTCTGCTCGTCCAATCCGATAGTTTTAAGACATCTTATTTCTATAACACAATAAAAATATACTTATTAAGTCTCGCGTTTGAGTTTCCTACAAATGAATGTGGAAAAATTATAGTTGTTCCTTGCTACTCTTACATAGCATTATGGAATATTTTTACATTCAAAACTGTTTTGCTTTTTCATGCCGAAAAAGTATGAGATTTAAAAAAAAAGCTAGCTCATTGTAAGTAAGAAATTAAAGAATGTTTTTAATTCTACTTAGAAAAGAAATCTAGCGTTTGGTTTATTTTATTTAACAGTTAAAAAAAAAAAACGTTCAAGAAAGTTTTTATAATATATACATATTTAATTTTACCAATGCATTCATATAAATGTGTCCATTTGTACACAAACATTTCTTTTTACTTACGTTACCGACTAAGATGTCTGATAACTTCCTATAATTCACTCACAGATAGTAAAATTATAGTCTGCAATATACCTTAAGGTTGATGATTTATTAATATGCACATCAAATTTTGAAATTTTAAATTCACCTTTATTCCTAAATCAATTTTTGTATTATAATACACGCTTTGACTGCCTTGCAATGATAATCAAAAGGTCGCCGCAAGAAACTGTAAAAGAGTCACAAATTTAAAAAAAAGTTCATAAAACAATAATCAAATTGACGACGAGTATCGGCTAACTCATATTGATGATGACTACATTTTAATCAAAATTTATATTAATAATACATAAAACTACAATACAGAAGTGTTTACAAACTTGATTCTAACAATAAAAAACAACCTAAAAATCATATGGATTATCAATTTTTTTACGTTAATTTAGGCACTCGTGCTGAAATCAACCAATATCAAAACTGTAATTTGGGTAAAGTAAAAGCAAACGCATTAGTAACTCGAGGTGGTTATGCATACAACGAAACAGAAATTAATGCATTTATAAATTTATTTATATATGCTCAGCAATTTTATGGACGAAAAGATGCTGATGAATTCAGGTAGACTAATAATTTTTAATTTAACTGACAAAAATTTCCGAAATATTTTAACAACAATTATTGTTTCTTGCAGTTTTAGCATGTTTTCTTCTTCACCGCCGTACGCTGATTTGATATTTCAAGACGCCGCTCAACAACTTCAAATCGTACCAAGTGAAAAACGTTATTATTCCACATATTTAGGTAACGATTATATGCGTGCAAGACGAATTGTTGATTGTCATGCTGCGGGATCGAATATTCAAATTTCTGTTGCGTTAATATTTTTATGTTTGACTTCGATTGTATTTCATTTTAGAGCATAATTTTCGACGTACAAACTATTTAAGTTAGAGTTACAAATAGTAGGATTTTTGACTAGTTTTAAAAAAATTTGAAACAAACACAGTAAATTTTAAAAATTGAATTTATTGTTTATAAACTGCATTAGATTGAGTTTAATTCTGAATATATCGTTTAAGTGGCCATCGTGGCGCTGTACACTTTGACTCTTTTGGAAGACATTATACTCGGTAGTTAAACTCAAATATGTATAAAGGAATAAATCCCTTAAATAATAATTTATTGCATCCTTTATTACAATTTGTAAAGTCAAATAGGATATTTTTAAAATTGGGTTTTTCTTTGCTGTGTAGTCAAAGATCTTATTTTTAAAATTCGCTTTGGTATATTGAACATTATGCGATTTCGATATTTTTGTTATTAGACCGTCCATTTTCTCGAATATTTTTCTAATATTGTTACTTAAAACTGATAACAAGAAAACCAAAGTGTTTTGTACAATTTTCATTTTATTTTTCTTAACTTGGTAAAGTTATCGTAATTAATTTTATCCGACAAAAAGTTTGAACTGATAACTTTTTTTTGATATTTAAAAAAAAAGTGATATTACAAACAATTTTTATAATTTAATTTAATCCGAAAAGGTTCTACTTTTCTTTTTATAACTCAAATCTAATTAATTATACCGTTTAGGCCGTGTTGTAATCATAAAATCGGCATAAGGTATACGGCGTACAGATACAGATCGTAAAAATTAGAGTGTGTACGGTAGAAATCTAAAGTGTAGAATTTGTTCAGTTTTCTCGGGATATACGCTAATTTGTTATATAAAACCATTGAGTATACGCCGTATACATTATAGTACTGTGCTTAGGTTACATGGTTATTTTATAACTTTTGGCTTTGATATTCAGTCTATTATTGATCAAAAGCTGGAAAAGTATTGAACCTATTCGAAATATTTTGGTGCTATACTTGACAGTACCCACATTTATCTGATGTTTTTTAAAACAAAGTTTAAAAAATTAATTATAAAATCCTCGGTTGAAAAATTACGGAGTGTACTATGGGTATTATATTTCTATTAAATGGCATTTGCTTAGAAAGGTGGATAATTTACGACTGAGTAGCAGAGTGTATAAACGGTGTGATTTTACTTGGAGCGTTAATGTGACACAGAGCCTTTTCGTTAAGAATCTCTACAATTGAATCTCTGAACTAGACTTGCGAACAAGAAAATCGATCTAGACTTCAATTTTTACTTTGAAGTTTAATTTAAACCGGTTATTAGATGAAAAAAATCATCTAATGATGTTTAAAAAATGGTGTTCTTTAAAATAAAGATAATAATATAAGTAAAGCAACTGAAGAAATATACAAAAAATATTTTAAAGTAAAAAGTTTTCGTCGCCATAAATGACTGGTCTGGTATTCCACCCATCTAGATCGTATTATCCAGCTTGTTTTTCATTAGAAAACTGCCTGTTGATCATAGTAAAAAAGAGAGTATGGATCGATTCGCTAGTCGTAAGTGCATTTATAATTTAAAGAAAATTTTATTAAACGTTGTTCTGTAAAAGAAAATATACTTAGAAATTTATATTTATAATTCTTAAACTGATCTGTTTGTGTAATAGTTAATTATTAATATTATGAAAAATACTTAGAGTTATATTTTATACGCATATTAGTGCCTTTGGTGTAAACCATCGTGTTTTGTAACTTAAAATCATTATGGAAATTTTATGCATATCAAGTTATTTAAATTCATAAAACTTATACACAGAATTAATTTCATATAATATAATTGTACGTAGTATCGATAAAATAAAGAATTTACAGTTTTATAAAGAATTTACAGTAAAGTTTTACAGTAACGTCAAAATGGTGGTGGTAACTGGTAAATCAATCAGAGAGATGAATAAACTTATCATCTCTTTGATATCTATTCGTCACAATATTTTTTGTCAATTTATGCAGTACGTACAAAATCACATTAACATCTCATTTTTCATATTTTCATTATATTCAAGTCAGAGAATTGATCTCTAATTTTTTTGTGTATAAGTTCCACGATCAATCTAAAAGACATTTCCAATGTAAAATTTTTGAAATTTAATTGTATATTTATTTGTATTAAAGTTATATCCGTCCATTCATATTTTAAAACAATAAATTTTTTGTTTACATTTTAAATGTTTTTTCAATTTCTTACAACTTTTGTTAGTTTTATTTTGAATAATTAACTAGCTAACATAAAATACATTGCAATTATAAATTTTATTGGTTTATATTTGCAATGCTAACGACACCCACAAACATGAGTATTTATTTTTGTGTACTTTATATAAGTCCCTCATACATGATAGTTTTAATAACCTTTTACATCTCAACACCTTATCAAAGATTTTCAATAGAATAGAAACTAACTCCGTAAGTTATGTTCTATGTACGTTACTCAAAGTATTTGTAACCTCTTCCTGTCTTATTCTATTTGACTTACATAAAAGAACAAAAAAATTTTAAACGTATGTAAAAATTTGGTTTCACAATAAAAAAATATAATTTGTATCACTTATATAGCAGTGTGAAATGTTTGGGTAAATACAAAAACATACAAATAGAATAATACACGAAGAGGTTACATATAATTTGAGATCAGCTTAGACCAGTTATCTAGAGGATCTGGGATTTGAGTTCCGGCTTCTGTGTAATTATTTCGTTTCTTTCAGTTTGTTAGTTGCAATTTATTAATGTTTCTTGATTTAAAATTTCTATGTAAATAACGTGTAATTTTTATAAAAGTTCTTATTTACTTACCACCTACCACCTGTTAAACTATTGTGAAATGATGTTATACACGTTTCAAGTAATAATATTATATCGAAAACAAATAAGTCCAATTTTGAGGCTAATTAAGGATAAACAATACCAATTTCTAGTCAAATAAATCTGATTTCCCTAGTTGTTAAAAAGCGACCTTAAATAAAATAAATAGAAATAACATCTGACTTTAAAACCAAACTGCCTTTACATTAGTAAAACTATTTAGAAGTTGTGCAAGATATTCTTAATTAAGTCGTTTTTGTTTTATATTGGTGGAAGATAGATTGGTAGAAAGATTCACTTGACTGAATAGTAAGGTTGTGAATTGATCTTAACAATTTTATTTGAAAATTCCAACAAGTTATTTTTGTGAAAATTAAAGCGACCGAAAAATCATTCGTTTTATTTAAAATATGACTAATTTTCAATTGTTGACATTTAAATGGTGTAGTGCATGTCAAATTGAAACTATTGAAAAACAAGTGAATACAAACAATTGACTGAGTTAATTGTTGAAATACTCTGCATAGAATGTGTTGAATATCAGTGCTTAATTATTATACCATGCAAATATGTAATATGCAAGGTATACTAAATTTAGTCCCAAGTTTGTAACGCTTAAAAATATTAATGCTATGAACAAAATTTTGGTATAGGTGTTTATAAAATCACCTAATTAGTCCATTTTCGGTTGTCTGTCCGTCCGTCCGTCTGTCCCTCTGTCTGCCGATAACTCAAAAACGAAAAAAGATATCAAGCTGAAATTTTTAAAGCGTACTCAGGACGTAAAAAGTTCGTAAATGAGCAACATAGGTCAATTAGGTCTTGACCTATGGGTCCGTAGGACCCATCTTGTAAAACGTTAGAGATAGAACGAAAACTTAAATGTAAAAAATCTTCCTTATAAAAAAATAAACAACTTTTGTTTGAAACATTTTTTCGTAAACATCACTGTTTACCCCTGAGGGCGCAAATTAGGCGGAAATTGTATAGTATGTATTATATGGGGATATCAGTTACGTATGTGTGACATGTATTTATGTGTTATGTGATAGAGTAATCAACATTGTCTATGTATTTCAACAACTAACTCAGTCAATTTCAAGTCTTTTCACTTGTTCTTTTATAAATTAGAAGAGTTTAAAAATCTAACTTAATTATGGGGGCCTTTCGGCCGCCGTTTATTAACAAAGTATATTTATCATAATATATTTATTTAATGATATTGTTTTGAGTCATTACAAAATTAAAATTCTGTTATCAGCTCAACTCTTTTTACTTTGAACAAAGTAAAATAAGTCATTAAAATCTAAAATAAATAGTTAGACTTGAACTATTAGTTATTTGTTAATAATTTGAATTACAGAGTTGTTCTTATAGCAAGTACTAATAATAAAAGATCAATTGAATGTTAATAAATGGTATTAAAATAATTACTCTAGGAGCCAAACTACACATTTCGTAGCCGATATTCAATTCAATATTAATTCAATTTTTAAAGGTAATCGGCTCTATAGTTCAACTAAAAATTGTTATAAACAATAGAGAAATTGAATTTTACTATTGGTAAAAAAATAAAATAAGGGAATATTTGCTAGTATTTTTGGTTAATTTTAAACAAAAAAATAGGTGCTACGTAATTTTTCTTACAAATCTCGTAGTTGGAGAAAAAAGTTAATAAAATTTTCAAAATTTCGTGTATTTACAAAATTAAAAAAAAAAAATACGGCTTTTGCAAAAAATATTTTACAAGACATAGCGTTGGAGGAAAAACTTCTTAAAAGGGAAAATTCTTGAATCTTGTACTGCAAACTGTGGGTTTTTCAAAAAAATTATTAACAGCAAGACACAACACTTTATTTAAAATGAACTTAAAAGCACAAAAATTTATTTTCTTTATATGTTTGTAAAAAACTAAAAAAAAATTTTGTTAAAATTATTATGGTTTAGAATTTGGTCGGGTTTGATCTACATGAATTACATTATTAAGAATCCAAAGATTTTGTAAGAAGTTAAAATAAAAACAATGGATAACATAAAAGCAACTAAAAGAGGTAAGACTTATTTTACATAAAGTTTTATTAAAAGCTCTATTAATTAAAATGTTTTGAAAATGGAACACAGATTATAATTTATTTTATTAAATTAAAAACTAAAATCTGTGATATGGAATTAGAACTTAAAATCGTAAATATTAAACTTAACATCAAAATAGTTAATAAGCGACAAATTCTAGTCAATTTAATATCCTACGATTTTGCTTATTAGGCCGTTCAAAATAACTGCAAATAAACCATTTCATGAACTTATTCAAAGGGAATAATATATAGGGTGTCCCGTGACTCGGTGAACAAAGCTTATTCTTTGGATAAATTTTAGTCGAAAGTGCCTTATATGCTTTTGTCCAAAACCCAATAGTTGTATTATGGACACTAATGAATTTAACCAATACAGTAAAGACATTGTTGAGTAAAATAGTTTGATATTTTATTAATTAAAAATTTTTCTTCGTACACTAACTACTACAGGGACTATAGTAGTTAGAAAATATTCTACCATGTTAAGAATAGCTTCTTCGTTGGAAAATCTTTTGTCTATTCGTACGAAAGGTTTTGCATTTGCTTTAGTAAAATTATGTTTTTCTGCCAAATGGAGAAACAGATTTAAGAACACTTGTTTATTAAAAATTCTTCGATTAAGAAACCGCCGTTGATATTCCTGCACTTATGCATTTCCGTCATAATATCCGTAAATAAAGGGCATATCTGATTTTTAAACGTAGCCATTAAATTAATCTTAAAATTACAGCTTAAAAAATAAAAAACCCAAACAATTGAATGTTACCATACAACAATTTGGAAAAACAATTCCATGGTCTATCGGATTAATTTCCTATTAAGTTTAATCTTCTTGACAATTATCTTTGGGGAGATATATAAGGACACTTTCGATTTAAAATTTTCCAAAGAATAAGCTCTTAAAATATGCCCATCGAGTTACGGCCACCCTGTATATACTGAATCATTATATTTGCAACAGTTATTGATGCATTTTTATGGCATATAAAGTATATGAGTACTATATATGAAGAAATTGTATCATCATTACATTTTCTGAAAGAAAATTAGCTAAAATCAATTTATACTTGTAGATGTGCATATCAGCTACGTGGAAATGTTGTTCAGTAAACCAAAATGGACTTTACGTTATTGTGGAACTTGGCCTTATGATGATAATTGGTTGTATAAAGTGTTGGCCTGTATACATTTGTTCATGTCAATATCTATAATCGTATGCCAACATGTATTTATATACCAGAATCGAACTAATTTTGATTATATTCTTGGTGCTTATTCCACCATGTTTACCGTGATTGCTGTAAGTAAATTCTTTTGTTGCTGATAGGGGAGGTTGCAGCTAGAGGTGGTATTTCGTCTAAATATATTTAAGCGCGTTATGAAATATGATACGTGAATTTTATGATGCGCGCGTACTGGCTTCGCAAAAACTACAAGTTGAATTAGTCGATAAACGAAATGTCACTCATAATCGACAAGGAAAGATATATGACAGATTAAGTGTCCTCTATGAAGAGAATAGATAAGCGTATATAATCGAAATTATCATTTCCTATAGTGAGTACATCATGACTATGTATTATTTGTTTACAATATTTATAAATTATTTTATTTGTTATTACCGAAGAAGTATAACTTCGCTAAAAGTTCGCTTTTTGTTCTATTAAAATTGTGTGAAAGGAAAGCACTTATCGCGGGCGAATCTTTTTGTTGCAACCTCTTTTCTCCAATTTCACTGGATGAAAAAAAATTTAAATATGTGTGGCATTATAAATCAATCACGGACGTATAATGTAATAAACTAATTATAATTTTGATATAAAGATACAATGCAACCCTGTAGTAAGTTGATCGTAACTCAACGCAGTGATTGATAACTATAAAAAGTTTCCGTGTTAATGAACACAAACACGAAATTTTAAACAACTGTATCTACTTAGCAGATTTGTTGTAAAATAATTTTTTAATTTATAGCTTCTAAAATTCTTTTAAACATGATTAAATTTTTTGAGCAATAGATTCTAAAACTAGAAAGTTCAAGTTTTCATATGATCTATTGGGGTTTCATGAGAAATTTGTATTCGGGATATAAGAATACTTGAAATGAATCTGGGTGTAGCTATGGTTCCCAATCTTCCAAGGAAATCGTCTTGTTTTGCGATTTTAAACCCATTTTGAGTTTAAGCATAGTGAAGATTTTAGAAAATTTTACAATAGATCTTTTTTTTCTTTAAATAAGTCAAAGAATCGTAGAAAATATTTTGGTTATCCAAAAAACTAGTTTTCCTTATTTTTCGAAAATTTTCGAAATTCGAAATAAGGTGGCAAAAATAATTAGAAAACACCTAGGGGAATCTAGCAACGTCAATAGGCTACGGGAATGAACTGAGCGCCAAGACCCATTATTTTAACAATTTTAAGAAATTAAAGAGTTCACCAATATTTCTCTTAAACCAGGTTTGTATTAAACAATCATTGATAATGATACATCGAAAGGAATATATACAATTGTTGGAAACTATAAAAAATGATTTTTGGCCAATAAATTCATTGGATGATGACAATTCAATTCGAAAACTTTTTGTCACTGTTAACAAATGTTTTATTGTGTATTTGTGTGTTATTGTAACTTTTCCACAAGTTTGGATGCTGTTTCCATTTATAGATCATTTACCAGGACATCGAAGAATGCCAATTGTCAGTTGGTAATGTATTTAATTTTTTAGATTTATGGCTATTTGAACATAACGAGTGGAAAGGGCATCGCAGGTATGGTTTACATTCTTGATTTAAAGAATGTAACCATTCTCCCACATAAATGTAATCCATTTATATTTTAACATTTTTTTCTCCGAAAATTTGAGCTTAAAATGCAGAACAAAGTTTTGATCAGTCAATACTTGAAAAAACTCAAGACGAACAGTTATCACTGCAACATTTTTCAAAAACCTGAAGCTGAGAAAAACGCATTTAAATAAAAGACAACCCTATGATTTACTATACAGCGTTTCGCGTTCCATACATGTACCTAATTATTCTTTTTTATAAAATTCTTTAAATATACTCCAACATATCTTGAGAGTTTTTTTAACCGTTTCCCTTATTATCTGTTCTAAATTATCTACATTTCTGAACGACCATTAAAATTATTATCGAACTTTTTTGATTTGTGGATACCCTCTACATTCGATGTCAAAAGTGAAAAGCTGAATGTCAATATTTGCGAAAGCAGATATTATTATAATGAATTAATTTTTTTTTACTTAAACCTTATAATAAAAAAGTTTTCTACATATACTTTAGTAGACACGCTATATACAAGGTGTTCTGTTATTGACTGCATATCGTTGGCCTACAGAATAAGCTCATAAAGACGAAAGAAAAAGTTATTTACTAATTTTGGATCTGAGGCCTAGTTTGCGCGATAATTAACAAAATAAATCAGTATAATATTAATAAAAAGTAAATAACTTGATGAAATCACAGTTCTATAAAATATTGAAGGCAGATAGAAGGTAGTCCTACATTCTATTTACATACATAAAATATAAACACACAAAAAATGCATAATATTTAATGATAATGCATCATCAGTTTAGTTTATTGTATGCATATTGATATAATATAGTTGTGGGAACGGTTGTATCTTTTTATTATTCTTATTTCTTAGTTTATGTGATAATACAATACTAGCCTTCAATATTTTATTGAACTGTGATTCGATATAGTTTTATACTTTTTATTAATATTATATTAATTTATTTTGGTATCTCGCAAACTAGGCCTCAGATCCAAAATTAGTAAATTTCTTTTTCCTTCGTCTTTATGAGCTTATTCTGTAGGCCAACGATCTGCAATCAATAACAGAACACTTTGTATGTTATATATACAATCTGTATAAAGGATAACTCAAAAACATTTTTTTTCTGAAATTTTCTCTTCTAAAGGTTTTAAAGGTTTAACGGTCCTTATAAATGTATAAAAAAAAAATCAATTTCAAAAAAATATTAAGGTGATAAGTCCCCTTAACGAAAATTTATGAAAATGTGGCATATAGCTCTAATAATAATAATAAACATGCTACACATTCGCTATTTATGTGGTTGAAAAGCATTAGATTGATGCTTGTGCTACATAAAGTGGATATGAAAAGCGAATTTTTACTCTAGACAGACTAATAACGTACTAGAAAAATAAAAACAACAAAACTTCTATCTCCATTTTGCATATTTTCTTGCTTGGGGAAAAATTTATTTCGGTCTTAGCTAGATGTTTTTGATCTAATTTTGACTTTGAATTTATACGCTCAAAATTCATTTAAAAACATTTTTTCGTTTATTTCACAGTAAAATAGTTTGTTTCAATAATATGCCAAATTTTGTTTCAAAACATATACCTCTGTGTCACAAAAAAATGTATTTTGTGCCACAGAGGTACATTAAAAAAAAACACTATTTTTCGTGTTTTCCTTTAAACAAAAAAATTTTGACTGCCAAAGATTTTTCCACCAGAATACACTTTGTCTACCTTTATATGAAAAAAGACACAAAGAAATATAGTCTTTATTTTTATTTTACACTTTCTTGAATGAAGAAATCATTGATGCATGGATGTAAGTTATTGCTCTCAAACATTTTTTTGAAAATTGACTAGATTAAAAATTGAAAATAAAAAAAAACTTAGGATCTAATATAGCTCAATATCTACCGAATTTCGAGTATGTCTCTGTAAGTTCTCACAATAAAATTTTTTTTAAATTTTTCATAAGCAGACTATTGAATTATCTTAAAAGTGAACATCAAATTCAATATCACCAAGATATGCCTTCTTCAAAGTCGTAAAATTTCTATATAAATCACTTTTTCTAAAAACAATATTTTTAGTGTTATTCTGTGAATCCAATGTCTCAAACCCCTACGTTTGAACTTATCACAGTCGGTTTTACCTATCCATGTACAATATGTATAAAAAAATGTGTCCAATAACTTTAGGGATTTATTCATATGAATATGGGTCCAAAAATGATATCCTTTCGGAGTTAGTTAGGTTTTCGAACAATATTTTCCCGTAGTGCTATTATTGAATAGAGTTCGACATATTTTTTCGAAAATATGACGACACTGGCTGTACATGAATTAATGTAGATGCGTTTACAGGTATCCATTTGATATCGATAAATCACCTATACATGAAATTATTTATTTGTGGGTAATAATAGTTTGTTTATACATGTCACTGGGTATTTATGGCTATGAACATATATATTTGCAATTCATTATACATATATGTGTTCAATATAAATTAATACGTAGATGTTTACGCTCAATCAATAAGATCAATAATAACAACATGGACGTTTTGGAGAAGAAAAAGGATCGTGACCAACACGCTTATGAAGAATTAGCATTTTGTATTAAACATCATATATTATTAAAAAAGTGAGTATACTGAGTACAATGCACATTGATGGTGGACAGTTTTTTGTTTTTTGGCAAGATAACGAGGCTACGAATTCTTAGACAGTTAGTAGTCAGTTGTGACAATGGGCGCTGTATTGTAGAATATGAATATTATACTACCGATATCTGCCCATTTTTTGTAGGACCCTGTTTTGTATCCTACTCTTTGTAATTAAAAGAGTGTTGCCGTGAAACTGACAATTTCCAAATGCAGGACTGGTAAAATGTATTATTTAATTTATAAGCCTATACAACCATTTCATTGTATGAACATTTACCAATCACAGTAAAAATTTTACTTGTAAGCAATGATTTTTCTGACCGCGTTATTTAGGTTTGTTTAGAGTAGGTTTTTTTAATCAAATTACACCTCAATTACCTCATAAATATTTAAAATAAACAACTAACTCTTATTAAAATCATTGAAGTCACTCACGAAGCGGTGTTTTTAAGCAATTTTAAGAAGCTCATAATTTGTATAGTCAGTGCTGGATTTACACTAGGGTCAGTCGGGGCTAGTGCCCAGGGCGGCAAATTTTCTAGGGCGGCAAAATTTTGAAAGTGAGAAAACATTTTCTATAAAATATATAATTAACTAATTCTTTTAAATAAAGATTTTATCTTTCAAGAAATATAATTTATGCATTATGTATCAAATTAAAATTTTGTATATTATAATATATTAAATTTAAGTGAAAACTATTAAAATAAAATTAATTTATTTCCATAAAGGTTTGAACAAATAAAATTTGATACTTTTTTTTCTGAAATTGATAAATTAATATAGTTTTTTTTGAAGAATTAAAAAAATTTTTTTTTCTCATGTTTATTGAGAACTCTAGACATAAAGCTGAAGATTTGCTAGTTGCTGTATTATCTGTTCTTCAGTTTTTTGATCTTGATCTCTCAGATTGTCGAAGTCAGTCATATGATAACGCGAATAATGTATCAGGGATTTATTCAGGCTTACAGGCAAGAATTCATGAAATTATATCTTGCAGAACATGCTTCTTGTGCTGCTCATTCTAAGAATTTAGTTGGAGTTGAATGCGCCCCAGTTGCAGTAGAATGCGCCCCAGAAGCTGCGTCATTCTTTCACACAGTACAAACTTTATACAACTTTTTTACTGCATCGACGCATCGCTGGGAAGTCTTACAGTCTCATACTGAAAAAAGAATTGCGTTAAAAACTTTATCTGCAACCAGATGGTCAGCTCGTTATGAACCGGTTCTTTTTTCTGCAATTAATTAGTTATTCTAATTCTTAAAAAATAAGATATCAAAACTATTAAAATAAAATTTCAGTCATAGGGCGGCATTTTCTTCAGTGCCCCAGGGCGGCAGAAATTTAAATCCGGCCCTGTGTATAGTTCTATAGAGAAAATTTTAAAAATTGGATACAACTTTTGTTATTAGAAGAGAAAATTTTATACTAGATGCGGAGAGTGCAACTTCAGAGTTCTAAGACTATCTTTTTCTAGTATTATTAAATTTTTGAAGAGTAGTTTTCAGAATACAAAAACAACTTAGAACTGTACAAATCAGAAGTATATACAACTTCATAATTTGTGTAGGCCTGCACGTTAAGAAAAGTCACTAAGATTCAATTTGTTAGTAATCTATCCAGAAAAAGGCCCTGATTAAATAACATTTTGCCTACATATTTAATATTGTTTTCATAAAACACTGCATCTCGAGGTATACCCTTTTATCAAAATATGACAGATGCAGGATGTATTTTTCTGTTCTAATAACAAACCATTTTGAATTTAGTTAAATTAAAAAATTTATCCCTTGATGTATTCTGCAAGAATTACTGTGTGTACAAAGCCTTTTATTTATGTACACCAGTACCTACCCTGTTTTGTCAACATCAAACCAATGAAATTCAGTTAACCAATGAACATTAGTAAACGTTTAAATCATTTTTTTCAAGGTTTCATCAACGAGTTGCCGATATTCTTAATGTAAATAATGGAATTCATATTTCGACGTCAAGCTTTGCATTAGGATGTTCGTTGTACTTACTTCAATGTGTGAGTAAAGATAATTTTTCACAAAGTTTAAATAGTGTTAGTAATAAACTGATAGGATTTGATTTCCTTGATTGGTTTTCATGGTTTTGGAATTAAAATTATTTGAGATATTTTCCAAGTACGTAAATATTAGGAATCATGACTATCCCTTTTTTAGCATCTCATTTAAAATCCTTATTGTTATAAGATCATAACTTGGTGATTTTTTTAGGTTTAGTGTTTTAATTACCGCACTTATTTCGTTAAGAGAAAAAGCCTAGATTGATGGAGATAATTGTAAAAGAGCGGTTGACAACAATTTGTTCGTCTGATGCATCTAGGGAATTGGAAAAAGTTTCTTTCAAATATTGTGCAAAAAGATCAGCCATTTCTTTACTGCTTCTTATAGTCTTTAATGCAATTTTCTTTAAATGTTATAAGTTTTTCGACGCTCTGTTAAAGTTGTTCTTATCTCTTTGAATAAATTCACTGCAAAATGATAATAAAACCGGGAAATGGTCGCTAGAGAGTTCCTTGTATGATTTAAGTTGCACGCTTTTTATATATTTTGTATGACAAATAAATCTAACTGATCAGCTTAAACTTGTTTTAATCAGATGGTCAGTAACTTGATTCACCGGTAGATAGCTGGTCAAGCTAAGTTCCTTCCTTTATCATCATCAGCCCTTATCAGCATTATCAGCTTAGAATCCCAGAAAGTATGCTTGGCGTTATAATCACCCCCGGCGATAAATCCGTTACCAAGATTTCTGAAGATGGTTTTAAAAGTTTGTTGGTTTATTGAATGACTCAGTGGGCAGTAAAGGGTCAACACTGTGATTGACTACTTATCCAATCCTCTACGACAACGCTTGCAGCTTGAATTTGTTCAGAAATATATTTTTCCATTTCATAATGTTCAAGGTTACTTTTCATAGATATAGAATGTTCCGTCTTGAGATATCACAATCTAGGAGAAACCCTTCAAGTTTAAAACGACAGTTTGTCAATCCGTTTGCGTTCCAGAATACAAGATTGATATTTTTAATCTTTTTGCCAAGTTTCATCAAGTAGATGGACTTGTTTTTGGAATCGTTGTTCTGATCGGTAAAGAACATTGGCAGCGGTTCTATCGTTTCGCTATGTTTTATGTTAGAGACATTTTCAACAGTGTACTAAATCTCGCAAATCGTGACAATGTCTTCGGATTCTGTGGTGCAGTGAACATTAATTAAGACTGCATGGAAAGGTCGTTCTTGTTTCAATCAATGAGTATAATAGCTTACATTTTTTGATTGAAACGTTTTTACCGTTTATGTTCTTTTTACCTCTTCACTCTGTTTTTTTTTTTTTTTTTTGCCTCTAGTACACTGAGTGTAAGTAGAAAAGGATATCCACTAGTCTTGTCTACTTTCACTTTTTCTTTAGATGTTTTGCTTATAATAAATGTTAATGTGTCAGTTGAGTGTGTTATGAATTTTCTGTTTCTTTATAGGAAAAGGATCCAATTCGTGTGGTGAAGTTAATCGTTTATATGATTTGTTTTGCAAGTGAATTGGCTATGTATTGTTTTGCTGGAGCAGTGTTAGAACAAGTGGTATGCAAAGATAAAACTCAATACATTTTTAAAAATAATATATTTTAATTATACTTTTCCAGAAAGTTTAGGAAGTTTAAAAGCCACTCGGGGCGATACTTTTACGAAGAAACATCATATTTAAAATATTTTCAATATGTAGTTTATAAGCCACCCAACCAAATCTCTTGTGTAAAATTTCTTTTTGTATTTTTGTATTTTACAAACTTTTACATTATATGTAAACTTCATTCGCCTGTTCTAAGAAGAATAACAAATGAAAACATTTCTCTCTTACAAGAGAAGTAATCTTTAATATTGGGATATAAAGCAAAAGGATCAAGCTTAAACCTAAAATTTCATGTAAAACTCCAGATACGCTTTCTAAGACTCGTGTGTAAACAAACAGTTATGATTTGCTTACGTGTATTATAGACAGTATATGTGAACGTTTTTCCAGACCAGACCACTCCCACATAAAACAAAAATTGCCGGAAAATATTTAAAACAATAACATATATTTTCTATTTCATATCCTTCTATTAAAGACTTTGGTGGCTGAATGTCAAAACCACTGCTATTTATGAAAGATGAACCAAGTTCGAAATTAGTAAACTGAATTCTAATTTTTTTAAAGAACAAAGAAATAATTTTTTCTATGTATAAATCTAATAAGTGAATTTTGAGCCAGTTTATAATTAGGTATTAGGTATAGTTTTACATAAGAACTCTCTTGTTTTATAGAATGCTTTTCAGTATCATCAACTTAAAAATGTTTAAAATAAATATAGAAATAAAATGGCGTTATTCCAATAATTTAAAAGAAATTATTTCTTTTGAATCTACAGATTTTGTTTAAAAAAAAATCATGCCACGTAACTGGCTTTAATTCTGGTACCCTTCAACTAGAACCTAGTTGAATAAACAATAGACTTTCGTTTTAAATTAGAGTGATCTGTGGTATGGAGGAAATTTCACATGCTCGTTATAGTATTACGATTTCTTAGGTTAACTTAGGACCTAAAGAAGTCCATTAAGGGATAGGTTCCGAAGGGGAAACAAAATGCATATTGAATGTAGTTTTAAAAAAGAGTGTATATATGCTATCGCCTGAGCCGGATTAAATCAGCGCGGGGCCTGTAGCAAATTCTGGCAAGGAGCCCCTTCTTTGCTCTATTTTCTCAAGTTTATGGTATTAAATAAAACAAAACTGTTACAAATAAACTTTTCTGGATTTAATGTGAAAAAATTTAGAGATACCTAACACTATCAATATCGACTTCTTTAAGCAAATCATGCTTTATATTCAACAAAGTGAGATGATTAAGACGTTTTTGGCCCATCGTTTCCTTAATTCATTTTTAAGACTTTTTAATGTTGAAATAGGCAATTTCTAAGTTTGGGAAACACGATTCTAAAGAATTATTTAATAAAATTTATATAAAAAAAAAGCTTGAAGGGTAGAAATGTGGTATAGATGCTAGTCTATATATATCGATTATAATTAAACATTAGAACATTAACATTAAAAAGTTCGTAAAATACCCACTAAATTTTACGATTTAACGTGACGAAATCAAATATTAGATTTAAAAGTGGAAGTGAAGCGTAGCCTAAGCGCTTCGCGTTTAAGGCATGCAAGATATTTTACTCTCCTATATAAATTAATATTTTTTTTATTACGATTAGATAGGCACTGGCTATCGCCACGTAGAATGTGGGTATTTTCAAATGGATTTCAGTGTAAACACTGTATAATTATTCTTTATTCGTTGAATTTCTTCACACAGTGTAGTTCGAAAGAAACACTCTATTTAGAAGGGGTTTACTCGGTATCAGTGAACTGAATAAAGGAGGCGCGGGATCGTAGCAACTTCCATAGTGAGTGACGCCCTTTAATTATATGATGTTTGGTCGGGTGTACATTCGGTCTATGCGAACTATCTGGACATAATGTTTATTCGACTGTTTTTTTTTGAGTTTTTGGTTCAAATGTAAATAACAATCAATATCCATTCAAATATTGTTGAAAATTTGCAAGAAAATAAATTTTCACCGTGTAAAATAAAATGTTTTTAGAGCATGAGTATATCAGATGCTGCCTATGAAAGTAACTGGTGTGAATCCCATCCTAGACTTCGACTTGGATTAATTCGTTTAATACAAATGACCAATGTAGACCCCTTACGTTTAACAAGCTATGGAATGTTTTACATCAATAATTCACTGTTTATTTCCGTAAGTATCTTCAATGAACTACAATAAAGAATGAAATATCGACTATTTGTATGTTTATAATACTATATTTTAATGGAAGAATATAAAAATAAATGGTCTTGTTTAGCAGAAATAAGCGGTTAACTGCATATTCGCGAAAAGCAAATGCACATTAAATTTCCTATCTCTGCTGTACAAGCCCAATGACTATAATCAGAGATCAAATTTACACTGCATTTTTAAACAGTATTTATATTTATGTTATAACGGTGTAAAAAATGAATATAAAATTTTGTTTAAATACATGAATATTCCCTATTATTTAAGATGAATAATAAAAACAAAATTGTGCTTGCAGGTATGGAAAACTTCATTTTCTTTGTCTTCGCTTATTTTAAATATGACAGATAAGGATGAATAATATTTAACCAATTAGAACTATTAAAACTATTTATTGTAATTTTATTTTTTATTTGAAGAAAAAAAAAAATCGAATTAGAAAAAGGATAGTTAATGCACTATTTTTCAAAAATATTATGAACGTACCTAATAATAGCAATAAAATATTATAATATATATAAATATATGTATATATATTATCATATATATGTATAAATATATGAGAATACAATACAAAAACAAGTGAAAACAAACAATTGACTGAGTTAATTGTTGAAATACCATGCATAGTCAGTGTTGATTTCTTTATAACATAACACATACAAACATGTGACACATACATAACTGATAATCAAGTATAGTACATATTATAAAATTTCCGCCTAATTGGCGCCCTCACGGGTAAACAGTGACGTTTACGAAAAAATGTTTCAAACAAAAGTTGTTTAATTTTTAATAAGGAACATTTTTTACATTTAAACTTTTGTTCTATCTCTAACGGTTTACAAGATGGGTCCTACGGACCCAAGACCCAATTGACCTATGATGCTCATTTACGAACTTGACCTCACTTTTTACGTCCTGAGTACGCTCTAAAAATTTCAGCTTGATATCTTTTTTCGTTTTTGAGTTATCGTGTCCACAGACGGACGGACGGACGGACAACCGGAAATGGACTAATTAGGTGATTTTATGAACACCTATGACAAAATTTTTTTCCTAGCATCATTATTTTCAAGCGTTACAAACTTGGGACTAAACTTAATATACTATGTATATTTCATATATGCATGGTATAATTAGCACTTGGTATTATTACTACCGCATGCATTGTCGATAAATCAGAGAAATAACTCGATCCCTTTGGCCACTTTTCTTAATGTTGGGTACACCTAATCATGTGAAAAAAGTAATATTACTGTCCTACCTGGGTCTTTCTTGAATAATATATGGTAGGAAAAACGCACAACTTTTTCAATAATGTAATTTTTTTAAAAAATATTTAGCTTCTGAAAACAACCGCTCACTAATTATTTATTGCCATTTTGTGAATAATTAATTCCACAGTATAACATCGTGGTGGCTAATGACGAAAAATAGACCAACGGACTAAAAATGTACCGCTTAAGATAAAACAGATTATAGAATTAATATTAAGATTTAATTTTGTTCATTAATGTAATTTGTATATCATATCTGTAATAAAATTGTCTTTAAATAAAAAGAAAGTCAATTATTCACTTATATATCATTTCTCTAGCCTGTTTTTAACCACGGGTACTGCACTGCGGAATTCCTCACGGGTCGAGCCAGTAATTCAATATTAAATAGTAATAACAGCATGTGCATAATAAAAATTTATACAAACCATGTCCGTCAGAAGACATTGTACACACTGTTTAAAAAGGAAATAGTCGAACCATCGCCTAGCACTCACCGTAAAGAGACAACTTGAAGCCAACTGCACACCTAGTAGTGAAGAACAAAATTGGTCTTGTTCTTGGTCTCATAAGACTTGCAAGACCAAGACCACACTTATGTTCTTAATCTTGCGAGATTTGCTAATTTAATTTCCCAAAGAATTCTCTATAAATCTCATTACAAAATAATTTTTAGTATATTAACATACTTTAAAAATAAATTGAACAAGTGAAAACAAACAATTGACTGAGTTAATTGTTGAAATACCATGCATAGTCAGTGTTGATTTCTTTATAACATAACACATACAAACATGTGACACATACATAACTGATAATCAAGTATAGTACATATTATAAAATTTCCGCCTCATTGGCGCCCTCACGGGTAAACAGTGATGTTTACGAAAAAATGTTTCAAACAAAAGTTGTTTAATTTTTGATAAGGAGCATTTTTTATATTTAAACTTTTGTTCTATCTCTAACGGTTTACAAGATGGATCCTACGGACCCAAGACCCAATTGACCTATGATGCTCATTTACGAACTTGACCTCACTTTTTACGTCCTGAGTACGCTGTAAAAATTTCAGCTCGATATCTTTTTTCGTTTTTGAGTTATCGTGTCCCCAGACGGACGGACGGACGGACAACCGGAAATGGACTAATTAGGTGATTTTATGAACAGCTATGATAAAATTTTTTTCCTAGCATCATTATTTTTAAGCGTTACAAACTTGGGACTAAACTTAATATACTATGTATATTTCATATATGCATGGTATAAAAATTATTAAAGCTAAAAAAATGTTATTGATTTCATATATTCCATGTTGTTATTATGGATTGCATGACAATGAAATTAGGATTAACCAGATATTCAAATTTATTCTGACTTATAAGTCATACTATGATTCTAGAATACTAGGTTCTTAACATTAAAAATTCCACATCTAGGCCTGGAGAAATAAATATACCTACCAAATTTTAATAAGAAGGTTAACTGCTTTTGTTGCTGAAATATTATAATGGTTTCTAATCGTTTTTTCAAATTGTATTTGCTTTTGAATAACATGATGATGATTTAATTGCCGAAACAATTAACTAAACTGTAGTCTTAAGTAAGCTAGCTTAAGTAAGTAGCTACTTCCCTGTGGAACTCCTTTTAAAACGGCTCTCAATTGGATTAACAATTTTACTAAATTTTGCTGCAGCAATTCGAAGCATTTATTGAGTACTCATGATTGACACAATTAAATATTTTCTATTGAACTGATGTAATCAGAGGGCCGTGCTTAACGAAAATTTGTATGGCCGGGACTTCTCTTCTAAGGAACCTTGCTGAAGGGTCACACAAAATGATTTTTGTTTTATTGAGTATCCGACCAAATGATTTTTGGGTTTTTATTCAATATCTTTTATTTGAATATCGCCCTCAATGAATATTCATTAATGTTAAGCTTGCCGAGTAATAAACAATTTTACAGGTTCCTTGCAAAATAGGTCCTCGACCTTGAAAAATAGATTTTGACATCTAACTCTCAAATTTTCAGCCGCCTGATCCTAGACCTGCCTAGACCTAATTATATATTTTAAAGTATTGAATAAATGCTCTGGAAATCTAAAATGCGATTAACGGATGTCAGAATTATTTGCATTTCCGAATTAATTCGTCATAAAAATTTGTATCCTTCATAAACATCCCTGCTCACAAAGAAAATAATTTCATTTTATTCAAATAGATAAGCTGGCGTCAAAATCTTGAAAAAAGTATCTCTTATTTTTATAGTTTTATCATATAACTGTTTAGTATAATTATCAATTTTATTAAAACCAAAGAATTTACTCAAATTAAAGAGCATTAAAATCCCTACAAAAAAATGTTCATTTCATTTTTTTCACAAAACTAATATTTTCCAAGAAATGGACGGTTGTCAATTAATAGGTACCAGTTAGTTAATAATAACTATTAGTTGATATTAGTAAATTGAATAAATTGATAGTAGATATAAATTAAGTCATTTATATCTAAATTCAATAATGAAAGACTTGAACCGAAAGTCATTTGTTTATTAGGAGTATTAGAGGGTTGTTCCTACAAATATTAATAATAATAGATCAAATGATAGCTAATGAATGATATTTAAAATGATCATATAATTTTACATTTAGAGGCTCAGAACTTCATCGGGTTACTACGTTAGTTGTATTAATAAATATTCAAACTATTTGTGAGTTACTAGAATAAAAATGGATACCATAAAATCAACTAAAAGAGGTAAGATAAGCTATTGCCAATAAGCTTCAAGATATAAGTCTAAGGAGTAGAAATTAAGACCACGATCCAACATTGCCTTTTATCTTGCTGGAAAGAATTTTTATAGATGCGAAACACCAAATATTTTTTGTAAGAAATGGTTTCACGATAGTACATTTTGAAGTAAAATAGGAGCTTTTTTTCCTACTTAAGGACGTTCATGCGTGTACCTGTTTTGCTATGTGCGTTCATAGGGAAACAGTATGTAAATTTTAAAGAATTTTAAATTAGTAGAAAATAGAAATTTTTTTTGAAATTCTATTAAAAGTTTAAATAATAGTTAACTGGTAAAAGTTTCAAGTATGGTTATCGATATAATTTTTGAAAATATCGATTTATATTTTCCATTTAGTCTCATGTTAAACCTTACTTTTAGTCACTTTTTAAACTTAAAATTTAATGAAATTAATTCGATAACAGGATATTTTTCCTGTTATAAATCATAGAAAATCATTTAAACTATCGCTTTATCATATTGTTTTTAATTTCTCTACTAATATCGTTGACGCATGAACGTCCTTAAAAATCATTTTTTCAAGATTAACCTGAAAAACAAGCTTATGGTTAATATTTTGGTGAAAATATGTAGTTTTTTATGTTTAAAATTTTAATAATTTTTGAAAAACTTGAAAACCTTACGTTCTATCGAAAAAATGTAGGTACTTACTGTAAAAGTGATATTTTCGTTCCTGTTAAAATGTTAATTACGAGTCATTGAATATAGAATTCTCTTCAAAAACGTTGGCCGAAAAATATAGCACAAACCTTTTGAAACTATTCACATGGTGAGTTGAGTATAACTTTTCACAGTGGTACGATGTTATCCTCTGCAGAGAGACGGAAATTAGTTGCTTACCCACCAGCTGCCATTTTTTGAAAACATAAAATTACTTCTGACGAAAGCAAATGGTGAAATCTCGTCCTAGTCCGAAATCTGGGAGATAGGAAACTATATTGCCTCGCTCTTGTGCAGGGGATAGCATCGTGACACTATTTTTTGGTGAACAAGAGACTATGTTCAATGAGTTATGAGTAAGTAATCCTCTGTAAGTATAACTTTTTTCTAATTACTTTGTTATTTTAAAAAGCTATATTTTTGTCCTGATACTTTTATTTCGATGAGATGTAATTAAAATATCACATCTTGGCTAATTTTTAATCTAGAAAGTCGAATTTGTCCAAAATTACTACAACTTTTATCCGAAATTTTTGTCAGTGAACGGATGTTTTATAGTAATTCATAGAAATCTGATTTTTAGATAAGCTTTATTACTTCCCAAGGCGTGGTGGCAAAAGGTCATTCCGCTAACGGTTATGATATAGTTACACTCACCGGTGTGACTAAAATTTTGCCCAGATAGAATTATCAAAAATTATTGCAGATACGTGTAACTCCGCCAGAGATACAGGTATCAACGTAAACAAATTATCTACGTCAACAATTTTATAACCACCTACGGCTTTGGCGATACACACAAAACAAACCGAGGAAATTTTTTAAGGAAAATTTTGTTCGTTTTGTACTTTCACTTTCAGATTACAAATGATGTCCGGCAAAGTTTAAAATCAAAGGTCTCTTTAGTACTTTGCTAGTTAATGACTCGTTCAAAAAGGTCGTATGATATTTTTTTCAACAAAACAATATTGTTTATTTTTATATTGTTAACGTTTCAAGTGTTTCCTTGAATTTTGAAAAATTATTCCTTTTTTGCTGCTGTGTTTCGAGGCATAGCTCCGTTATTTTTAACACTAGAAAAAAAGCTGAGGTTGTCTTTATAATTGCCGTAACAATTTTTCTAAACCACTAATTAATAAAAGTCTTCTTTATATTTTAACTTTCAGGTTTAGTATAATGCCCGGTAGACTTCTGTACGATCATTATTCCAGAAGAAACAGCAGTTTAAAGCTAGTGTCAATTTCGCTGTGATAATTAATAAATAATTCGTTCAAAAAAGGTTATATGGCAACGTTAAGTAGCGCTTTTTCTAAAGAGAGGAATAACCTTATCAATGTTCACTTATAAAGACCATAATAATAAATGTGCAATATTTTCCTAACTTTCCAACCTTCGACAAAAAAGCTGTAGGGGATGATAATAATAAGTAAGGACTTTCTTCCGAATGAGCAAACGGAGAAGATCATTTTGGATCATGGATCATTTTTCCGGGAGATATCATCTGAAATTTCATCAACTTTTTTGATAATTTTATCTGGAGGAAATTCTGTGCCGGGGAGTTTAAGTATTATGCGTATATAATTTTTTGAAGCTAAAATGTTTAAGTTTCAAGAAATCATATTTATAATTTTTGCAAATGTACCTGAATTTACAGATGTTCACGTCTATTATGTGGAAATGTTACTCAGTAAACCAAAATGGACTTTACGTTGTTGTGGAACGTGGCCTTTCGATGATAATTGGTGGTATACATTGTTGGCAAGCCTATGTATGGGGACATCCTTTACAATAATCGTATGCCAACATGTATTTATATATCAAAATCGAACAAACTTTGATTACATTCTTGGTGCATATTCCACTATGTTTACTGTGATTGTTGTAAGTGATTAATTTTTGTTTCTGATTTTTACCCGCTTACACAAAGAGCTTGCGCAAAGAGACTTTTTGTACTGATATCAACATATTCTAAATTTCTATATTATTGTCCAAAATTGAAAATGGTCTCTGTATTGGATTTACTTTTATAATCGCATATGCAAATTTTTATTCTACAGGTAAAAAGTTAAAACTTAGTATAGGTAGCATTGCCGATTTTCACTTTTCTTTGATTTTCGCCTATACTGAGTAGGCTATTATAAAGGAAGATCAAGGCCCTAATTCCATGAGAAAGGGATTATGTTTTAAAAAGTTGGATGCCTTAAAAGTTGAGGACTCTAAGGATACTTTCGACTACCTTCAACTATGTTTAAACCAAGCCCTTTCTTTAATCCAAGACTTATTTAGTCATTCATATTCAAAGGCTTATAAAAGGTTTTCCATTAAGAGTGGCTGATAGTTTAAAACATGTGGTGTATATATAATTATTATTGGGAAAATTACCATGCAAAATTACATGCAGTGTTAAAAACGCATTCAAATTACGTTCCTTTTTTTAAATCAAAAGTAATTTTCATGGGCGACATATTATACTTCTGAATCGACTATTTTTCGTTTGTTAAAAAAAAGTGATATCTGCCTACATGTTTTTCTTGAAAGTAAACTCAAACGATGATATCGAGCTCGATTTATGATATCGACTCATTGAAGAATTTTATTTTTGCATACGCATTGCTCAATGAAGCTGCGGGTACCATTTACATTGGGTGACACTAAATACTTTTCCAAATAAATAAATGACAATAACATATCATACGTTTTGTTTAATTTAAGTTTGAAATTCTTCGTGGAAAACCCTTAACGAACATTGGTATGTTGTGAGATGTTTGTTTTACGAAATATGTTTATGATAATTATGAGGCTTATTTTTCTTAACAGGTTTGCGTTAAGCAAATATTTCTAATAATACATAGAAAAGAATTCAAACGTTTGATGGACGTTATTAAAAATGATTTTTGGCCAATAAACTCTTTGGACGATGATAAATCAATTCAAAATATTTTTGTAGTTATTAATAAATGTTTTATAGTATATTTGATCAGCATCATATTTTTTCCACAAGTTTGGATGATGTTTCCATTTATAGATCACTTGCCAGGGCATCGTAAAATGCCAATCATATCTTGGTAATGTACTTAAACTTTATATTATTTAAAAACGCCCACTGTTTTTATTTTATATACCATATTTAAAATGTTTGAGAAACTCATTCAAATTATGATTTAATTTTTAAAAAAAATGGATGACTATTTTGGTTCAATTGTTTGTTATTTCTATTATTTTTATAAAAAATGTATATAATATATATATCTAAAGTATATTACGGTGGAATTATGTTGAAATCGAATATAATAGAATATTATTAAGAATTCTAAGGCGATAAAAATTTGGGCACTTTCACAAACACGGGATAGTATTGATAAATCACAAATTATATAATTTAGAAAAATTGTGATAAAAAAACATTCAAAAAAAATTTAGAAAAATTGTAATAAAAAATGGTTTCTCAAACATTCTTTTCGACTAAACTTCTGAATTACTTAATAAAAAAAACATTCAGATACTTCGAAATCTACACCTGTTCAAATTTAAAAAAATATTTCCAGTACAGTTCACTTCAAATTTGGTAGGCTTTTATTTGAAATAAGGAAGTTAATGTCATTTTCAGGAAAATTACAATCGATATTCAATTCGCCCGTTCGACGGATGGGTTTATCAATGAATGCTGGAGCTAAAACCTAGAGTAGCACTAAAGTATATTTTCAAAAAAATATTTATGCAAAAAAATGACTAATTATAAATAATTAAAATTTTAAAACAATAGAAATAGTATCTCAAATGTTTTTAAATTATTTTTTAGAATAATTAATGGAGAAAGTACCCAGGTTCAGCACTCTTCCCTACCTAACTATTGAAAAAGATATTAAAAATTAATCTCTGTTTACATTTTCAGGTATCCATTTGATATAGATAAATCACCTACGCATGAAATAGTTTATTTAATAATAATAATAATATGTCTGTACATGTCATTTGGAATATACGGCTATGAATACATATTTTTCCAAATTATTGCTCATTTATGCATACAATACAAATTAATACGCAGATGTTTACGATCAATAAATAATACTCGAATTACTGGCGTACAAAATTTTGATCATGAAAAGCATGCTTACGAAGAATTAAAATTTTGCGTTAAACATCATATAGCATTAAAAAAGTAAGTTATAGTCTGTCTTATGCCAGTGAAATTATAGAATCTTTTTTCGTACACGTATTTGTTAACTCAGTTCTAGTCAACAAGTTCAAATGTGATAACTCGTTGCATTTCGAATGATGTCTAGAAAAATGTGCCGGAACTATTAATATTTATAAAATTAAAAGAAAAAAAAATCTTAGAGAGAAAGAAATTTCCAATAAGAAACAATTTTAGATGCAATATAAAACGAGTACATATCTCACACTAAATAATTTTAGGTATTAAATATTAATTAAAATTTTTTTACAAATTATTGTGCATTCTGAAAACTTTAAAGAATTTATTTTCGTCGGAAATTTATATTTAAATTAATTAGTTAGACAATTGTTAATTAACAAAACTTCGTCGAATTTTCATCTTCATTGTAAACTAAAAAAAAAATAATTGGCGTAAAATTTTAAAACACTTAATAAAATTACGCCAAAAAAGTTTAAAAAATTTTAATACGTTGTTTATAATAATTTTTTTAAATTAACAAAAAATGCATAAAAATATAAAAAATCATTCATTTTTTGTTAACTTAAAAAAATTATCATAAACAAATTATTAAAATTTGTTTTTTCAGTTTACAATGAAGACGAAAATTCGAGAAAGTTTGGTTTGTTAACGATTGTCTAACTTGTTGAAAAATTAAATTAAATGTAAATTTTCAACGATAGTAAATTCTGATAAGTATTCAGAATATATACAATAATTTTTATTAATTTTGAAATTAATATTTAATAACCAAGAAAATTATTTAGTGTGAGATATTCGTTTTTGACGCTTTTACAAAAATCTAAAAATGACGCAAAAAATATTTTCAGCGTTAAATTAAAGTTATAAATTACGGAGATAGACTTTCGAAGAGTGAGACTTCCTTATTGGAAATTTCCTTCTCTTTAAGAAGCTTTTTCATTTTTAAATTTCATAAATATGAATAGTTTATGTCGAAAACGAAAAAATGTCTAAAAATTTTTTATGTAAATTTTCCGGGTACGCGATATTATTTTAAAATGTGACATTTGAAAATTTCATTTTTTCTAGCTTTTTTTTGAGGAACGCATTTGGTCTATTTACTCAAATTGTAGGTTTTAAAATATTACAAGTGAAATTAACAAAATTTAAAAGCCCCCGAAAAATTTTTCGGGTACGGAACCCTGACTCGCACTTGAAACGTATTTAAGAACACTCTCCATTAAATTACCTTTTTCTTTAGAACCTTCTTCCTGAACCGACTTTGAGGATCATCGCCTCTTTTTTAATTGTTTCGAGAAGGGAATCCTAAACTCGTAATTGAAACATAGTTAAGAACACTCCCCATTAAATTACCTTTCAAACGAAACAAAAAAAATTTAAATCGGTTCATACGTTTAGGCGCTACGATGCCACAAACAGACACAGACACATAGCTGCCAAACGTATAATACCCCTTTTTTGATTCGGGGGTTAAAAACATGATTTTTGTTTTAACAGCTTTTTCCTTGCAACGAAGAGAGACTTTTTTTTTAATTTGTACTTTTTTCAAGTGCTTTGAGATGGTCATATTTAATTTCGGCCCTCTATTTTGTAAGTATGTAAATTTTGACCTATGCTAAACTTCAATTATTATTTTCGATTATAGCACGACTCCTGCTTTAAGCTGTGGCCAGACACGAAGGAGACACTAAACAACAAAGAAAATAGGCATGTATCAAACAGATTTGTTGTTTGCTACTAGTTGTTGTTCATCTTCGTTTCTGGCTACAGCATTACATATAATTAAAACAAAATGAAATGTTTACCAGATTTTATAAAGAAGCCTCTGTTGTTCTTAACGTAAACAATGGAGCCCATATTTCATTGGCAAGTTTGGCTTTGTGTGGATTGATGTACTTAATACAAATTGTAAGTAAATATTTAGAGTTTATTATATTAGCAAATAAATCATAATGGTCGGGAGACAATGTGTTACGTTGGATTTTTATGAAAGGGAAGGTGTGATTAGGTGAAATCTCTTTATTATTTGTGAATTATACCTCCTAACTATAAAATGTACTCGAAGTACTGAAAATCAAAATAAAAGACAAGACCTTGAAAAGCACAAGGTTTAAGTCATAAAATGTAAATAATACAATAAGTGGCACGTACACATAAAAATTGATTTTTTGACGTTTAAATTGGATATTTTCTAAAAGACACAATTGTGCCATTCCTAAAGTAGGTCAAGCATTGCCTCTAAGGTGGATTTACCTTTGCATTTTCCTTTTCCTTCATTAAACCCTTGGCCCTTCCTTCGCGATTTGTCTGTTGATCAGAGAGGCTTTCAACCTGAATGGGCTTGAGGCGTTGATAGGCAGCTGCCTTACGCTCCTTGTGGTTTTTTACGATGGACACTTTTTGTCTGTAATGGCAATTTTTTTTACCTCTGCTTCGGAGTTCATGGTTTTTGCGTAGAAGATCCGAGGTTGGTGAGCAAATATGCTCTACATTTGTAAATCGCAGCCCATTTTGCGTGGGTTTTATTACCTTTTGATTAGCGGTGCCTTGTTGTAATTTGCTTTGTCTTCTTTTTCGGTGAGCTCCGTCAACTCAAAGCAAACATGATGAACCCTTAAAAAATGTAATAAATCAAACAGGCTTCGTTTATATACGGCCGGTATTCTTCATGACTACAAACCATTCAATATGCACGGGTCGCATAGCATCCTGCATTGAGGAGCTCGTAAATAGTCTGATCGTTCATTTGGAACCTTTTCAGTAAGGGAGTCCTAGCCAGTGTACTTGACCGTTACCAGATAGTATTATTATCTACCGCTGACATAGCCACCAAAGTCATTACAATACGCAAGCCTGACTTGCCTGACCGGTACGACAACCGCCCACGAGATGTTCAGGTAGCAGCTTTCTTAGAGATTCGAATAAATTTAACCAAATGGCCGACTTTTATCATTTTTTGCCTCGTGAATTTCACAAATTCAATTTTTTTATTTTAAGTACTTTTATATTCTACATTTTTCAACTATAAATTTTATCTATTCACGATTCAGCTTCTATCCTGACCTACGGGCACGCGAGACCAGCCTGTCTGGAAAGTAAGCTTTTCTAAAACTTTTCAACCCACTCATAATTAACTCACACCCTCAACCTCTTTCATCATCTCTCGTACTTGGTAGTGTTCCCACGGTACCGTTTGGAACGATTTACTATCATTGGACATCTTACCAAATGTAATGCAAGGTTTTTTATTATTATTATTACTATTATTATTATTTTTGTGCAGGAGGAAGATCCAATAAAGTTAATCAAATTATTTCTGTACATTGTTGTGGTAGTAATTGAAATAGCCATGTATTGTTTTGCAGGAACGATAATTGAGGAAGTGGTATGTGCTAAATATGTTTCGTTTACGGATTTCTAATTCTAATATAGGTCGGAAGAGGAAACTTTGTAATAAATTGTTTTTGGCTTATTGATGATTATTATAGAAGAAATTACACTAAACACGATGTTGTTATAAAAAAGCACCTCGGACCATTGTATATGGAGAATGGCTATTCGTCAAATATTGCCAGAATTTGGGGAAATATACTGCGTATCTTTCTGAACAAATATCTCATTGGTCACAAATCTGACCAAAGTGCCGTTTTTGAGATATTCCATGTCAAAATTCCCGATTTTCATTGAATTTAAAGGGGTGCCATATCATATACAGTTGTATATTTTATGCTATTAATTTCATTATTTGCGAAAAAGGGTCCCCATACGTAAAAGCCAGGCCACTTTTTTAAAAGCCAAAAGTGGAGATTTGACTTGTAACGACCGAAATATTGAAAAAAGGGCCCAAATTTCATTTCCGACTAAAAAAACTTTAGCCGCTTCGACTGAAATTTCATTTTATAGTGTCTATAGTGTCTATAGTGAAAATAACGTGCTAAGTTTTATAGCTGTATCAAAAAGTGCACTAGCAGACATCGATAGACTACGTCAAATAACTCTCAATGAAACTCAAGTTAAAAAGCCAAAATCCTAATTTTAACGGGTGACTTATCGAAATTGATTTGAAATATGACAAAGAATTAAATTTGCTTCGAACGAAAAAAAGCTTACTTCACGTTTTGTAATTTTTAGAGTATGAGCATAGCATATCCTGCGTTTGAATGTAATTGGTATGAAGCACATCCTAGGCTACGACTTGGATTAATGCGCTTAATACAAATGACAAATGTTGATCCATTACGTTTAACGAGTTATGGAATGGTTTACATTAATAATCTTCTGTTTGTGTCGGTAAGTATATGCAATATATGTATTGCTACTACATTCGAAAAAAATTGTAAAATGCGTATTCCTAGATGTTGAAGACGATGTTCGCAACTGTAATTTAAGGGCAGGCGATAGTTTTCTGTTTGCTTATTACGCCAACTATTTACGAACAAAGGCTCAATCTTGGTCAATTTGTAAATTTTAAAATTATATTTGAAATCTAATCCCAGGGTAGACTTGGAGCTCTTGGAAGACGATGTTTGCAAAAGTAATTTAATAGAAGACAATGATTTTCCGTTTACTTAATACAATGCCTAACATCTGGGAAGATGCATTTTTTAATGAAAGACTTACATTTTTTCATTTCTTTGACTTTAATTAATCGATAAAAATAAGTTTTATTAGTCAAAGTGTACATTGAAAATATTCTTTTGCGGCGTTTCGTGCAGCCTGGCCCATGTAATACTCGCTCACGCTGGCCATTGGCTTGGAAGACCAATAGCTTACTAATGTATTGGTACAGTGCTATCGATAAAATGTGTTTTTAACCTGATGATGACTTCAAAACTGTTACTAGCTCATCTATAACAAATGTGGTTTTCCACTAAACGTACAGTTGAGTTTATGTTGTATTAATGTGTTTTGTTTTCTAGAACTTGAAAAACAAAAATAAAACCTAAACAAACCCAAAATCATTATTTGAATTTTTGTTTTGTTTTTTTTTTTTTTTGTCCGTTTAGTGGAAAACTGTCATAAAAGAAGAAGGCCAAGATTTTTGGGAATGTTTTTATATGCAAAAGAATTAGTTACTTACATCTTCTTTTTGGGAAAAACTTATGAACCTACTAAAAAGGCCAAGTTGTTTTTCAAAACTATCAATTGTGATATATCACCAAGTTATGCTTTTTCTTGTGAAAATTGCTATTGATAATAACTTCATTTTAATGAAAATATTAGAATTTAAATAATTGTTTCTATTATATTCTATTATATTAGTTGTCAAATAACTTGTTTATTTATAGGTCTTTAAAACTGCATTTTCTATGTCGACACTTGTTGTGAAGATGAGAACTGAAGGCGAAGAAAAAATTTAAATTTTGCTTGTAAAAAGCATAACTTTAAGATCATTTAAATTTTAGTGCATCTATTCTCTTTCCATTTTTTTTCGCATGTGCTGAGTATGTTTGTCCTAATAAGAATTGACGAATGGCAATCGAATACACAATAGTGCATTTTCCGTACGCTTTAAATAGCGGCTTTCATAATAGTCCAAGCTCCGATAAATACAAGCTGATTTGTCATTAGAAAATGTTTAGCAAATAGAATTCAAAATTTTAAAAATCTTATCATAGTGTTCCACTGAAGATATCCGCTATAAGAAAAACCCAGAAACAGGGTTTGACACCTGTAGTAAACTGCATTAAGTCACTACAACAAGCTTCATTCTACCTATGTGAATTGATAATTCCTTTTATTGAAACAATTGTTATTGTTAAAAATTAAGCGAATTTTGCAACTTTCGTCGCAGTATATGATGTTATCACATCATACAATTCATACACTGGCGTAGCAAGGGGAGCAAGGGGTGTGTCATGCCCCGGGCGCTACTCAAAAAGTGTGTCAAATGGTTCGCAAAACAGAAAATTGCTGATTATTTTTTATTTTTATTATAATTGATTTTTGAAAAGTAAAATATTTTAGTTTAGTGCTAGTGTAATATAATAAAGGTTAATTCGTAAATAAAAAGGAAAACAGGAACATTAATAATCTAAATCAAACTGTAATAAAATAATATATTCATAATAGAATAATAGAAATTGCACGTTTTTACTGGCAGGGTTGACTCGACCTGTGTCTGTCAGCATTTCCTTATGGCATCTACGCTGTGTGATTACATAAATTGTCTCCTTTCTTGATTTGTCTGATAAAATTATATGTTAGATATGATCTTGAATCATTACCGGCTGAACAAGCCGAAATTCGAGACAAGCTCTGTGAAGAAGAAATAGAAAAAGGTAAGAGAAGAAGGAAAATAGTAAGTATCTTTGTAAAAAATGGGATATTGATACTACAATATGTGTAAGAAGACGCCGCAAATGCTCAGAGAATTGGCTAGAGATAAATAATAGGTATCTTTTGAACTGATTCTAGATGATAGCATGCATTTTAAAATCTAGTCTTGTTTTCTCAACTACATTTTTTGTATCATATTTAAAACATAGCATGAGCCTATGACTTTATTATTATTTATTAATTTGCGAGTATATTTCACCTATAATATGATATGGTTTTCGAATGGAGGGGCGCTAAAAAAGTATTGTACCCCGGGCGCGAGCTAAGCTCGCTACGCAATGAATTCATAATATTTAGAAATAAATCGATGGCATCTTACTGTGCTACCATCTTCGATAGCATCAATAACAAACAGGATTAGTATCACTTTATCATATCGATTATTATATTTTGGTGTCGTTGGATGTCCTGAGTCTTTTTACAAAAATTCCAAAAGTATTAGTTAGAGATCATGAAAAAGTGGAAAAGAATTAGTCAGTTTATGGAAAAATATATAAAAATTTCAAAATTTTCCGCACCATAGAAACTATGGTGTTTAACTATGAAATATCTTAAAAAAATATCGTTTATTCTGTTTGAGCTACTATTTTTGAAATTACTAAAATATTGTAAGAATTTTAAAGTTATTCAGAGTTCCTAAGACTTTTTCACAGTGTTTAAGACTTATTGAGACTTATTCTTTCTTCAAATATTTTTTCCAACAGGGTATTTAGGAAAAAATGTTTCAGACAAAACTTGTTTATTTTTAAAAACAAATATTTTTTGCTCTTTGTTAGGGTTTTAAAGATGGATCTCTTACGACCCAATTGACCTATATTACTCGTTAACGAACTCAGAATCACTTTTATCACCTAAACACGCTATAAATTATTAGTTAGATAACTCTTTTCGTTTAAGGTAGCGTGTTCACGGGCAGAAATTAAGAAGGAATGAAGTACGTCTTGCATGTAAGAGCAGTTGCGTTAATTAGCGATGAATTTTCGCTAATAAAGCAACCAGGATTGGATTTACATCAAGCGCTGCTCTTTAGAAATGGCAAAAAACGTTGCCCTAAGTTTCTTCAGCTAGTTCAGATACCAAAAAATACATATACAACTTGAACTGAAAACAAAAATTCCTCGAAAATCTTTTTGACCGATTCTATAATGTATAAGAATTCGTCATTATTTCATAAAGTGTATATGAATTAAGATTTTATTTTACGTTTGGTTGAGAATGTTTGTGAAATTCAAAAATATAACATTTTTCGTCATGTTTAAGATCAAATTCACATGTACGCAAAAATATTTTGACGTTTCGATCCGCCTAGGGCTATGGCTCATATTGCCAAATAAGTAAGCCCAAAACTGAAAGCAACCTTAATTCAATCTGGCAAATTAAAATTATATTCTTAAACTACATAACTAAATCATATTAAAATAAGGCCACGCTTAAATAATTTTATAAATAAAACAAAAAGGGTGCTGATCCCGTGGACAAAAGTAATTAGGCAAATAAGACACTAAAATCACTTTGTATTTGTTCAATTATGGTAAATGTAAATCACTAAACCCAGTATTTGTTCAATTATGGTAAAAAATTAACATAAATTATTATTTATTAACAAAAGTTATTGATTTTTTCCCCAATTTTTCATACTTTGTTGTCGGTATTCATATTAGTTTCGGGTTCACAATTGCAAGCAGTCTGTGCACATTTACACTTTACACAAATTTGAGCATTGGTCGAATCAACTCCTCCTTCGATCTTTTCACTTGATTTATTCTGATCCATACTAATAATTTTTTTTTTTGTCTCAAGGTAATAATTTTTTACCTGCAAATAACAAGAAAAATTAACAAATATAAATAAATACTGACAAAAAAATTTTTTTTATTAGTGTTCAAAAAAAAAACTGGCAGTATAATTAATTTTTTCTTTAAATCAATAATAAATTTCTTCTATTACTATAGCAATATTACCTAAAAGAGCTGAATGATTAATCAACTATGATCCTAACATTATTGTCAAATAGTGTTGTTTTGTAGTGAAGGTGAGTTTATACTGTTTAAACAGTGATGTTTACGAAAAAATGTTTCGAACTAAAGTTGTTTTTTTATAAAGAACATTTTTTACATTTAAACTTTTGCTCTATCTCTAAGGGTATATTTTTTGATTTTTTCTTTACAAAATAATTAATTAAATTTCAAAATTTCCCATATGTGACACGTTTTGGTGTGGTAGGTATATATAGATACGCAGAAAAATTCTGAACTAAAAACCGGATACCTTAAAAAACGTTAAATGAATGATTTTTCCAATATAATGAGTATTCCGTTAATATTGCAAGTTTTAAAGCGAGATTCTTTGCAAAAATATAAATAAAAAAGTTCGTATAACTTTTGTCAAAGGCTTTTCGTTTTCGAGATAAGCCATGATAAGGTTTCGAATAAAGTTTATCTAATATACAAAGCGTCGGTCCAAGTTATAACAGCAGAATTTCATCAAATGGTTGATAACGTTAATATAATGAAATTTTCTCAATACAATTATATAGCCGGGAAAGCTCCCTTTTTCTAAAGACAGGTTGTTGAAATTTTAGAAAAAAGGGTATTATTGTGATTATTGCTAAAACAGCTGCTTAAAAAAATTGGAAATTTGGCACACAACGTCCCAAGCATAAACTACTATGTATGACTAAGAAATTATATTCTCGAAATGTGACAATGTCTCACTCCATAAGTGATTTAACACCATAAGCTTTAAACTATAAAGGTTCCTTAGCTCGTATTGCCCTATTTCAAATTCGCTAAGCAGATGTTTTGGAAATTTTCACAATCATCTTTTTTCTTTCAAATTATCAACATTTTGTATCTAGAGAAGAATGCTTTCCCGACTGTACCTAAGTGCATTGAAAAATTTTCTTTACTTTATCTAGCTACCATTTGATGAAGTCCGCTGTTAATATGGACTAATCTGTCTGTATAGTGCCCAACAAAAAATGAAAATCACAAGATGCCTTTTGTTAAGATGCATTTTACAGAAATAAGAAAAAAGATCGTATAAAGATATAGCCAAAAGCATCTCTTTATCATCAAATTTCTAGAAAATAAAAGATTTTAACTTCTTAAGTTTGTTTATGTTATTTTTAAAAGAATTTCAGATGCAATAAAAAATACATTTAAATATTATGTTTTTTATTATCTTTTTGTTCGAAACTTCATGATCATACATCTAGAAGATGAAAAATGTTTAACCATACGTTTATATGAACTATTTTCCTTATTGTTGGGAAAAGAATCAAGCCTTAAGGTTTTTTTTAATATATCTATAGCATTCATATCAGAGCCAGATTTGATTTTTTTGCAATTTTTTATCATTACCAGGTTTTTTTTTGGTTGAAAACACTTTTTCTGTTCCTTTTTAACGATACAGCATTAAAGCATTTTTATTAATATAATGGCTTCTGAAAAAGATATACAAGATCTTTTTATTCGAACGTCAAGAGATTCCAATGCGTTAGAATTATGTGAAGATATGCAATTGCCATTATCAAAATGTACAATAAATACATTATTTTATCAATCAGAATCATTAGGAAGCGAGCACCGTACAATAAAAAAACGTCCAAATATTCAAGGTATTTTTCAAATATATCCCTAGATTAAGGATATTAATAGATCAAAAATTAGGTAAATTTAGTTGTGAACTCCTGAAGGCAGCCGTGATCAATGTTATTTTTAATTTTAACTTTCTTTGGAAAGGGTTTATAAGTTGGTTGGCTTAACCAGTTGGTTTTTTCTTTCCCTTGATGGGAAAAAAATTTAATAAGTGCTAAAAGGTAGGTCTCAAAGATACAGCAAGAATTTTTACAAAATAAACTCTCCAAGAAAATTCTCAATTTTATCCCCTTAACAAAGTTTTCACTCTAATATTTCGTAAACAGAATTAAATATCCAAAAAAGGAAAAACGAAACTACTAAAAAACTGAAACTTGACAGCCATAGTAAACTTATTAAGTATATGAAAAACTTTTCGAACAAAAGATGTTTGTGATTTTATGAAGAATATTTTTCTAATTTATACTATTCCTCTACCTCTTAGCAGCTACGAATATTAGATTATTTTTCGTCCATCTTAGCAGGCTAAATTTGAGACCTAGGTGAATTGTTTCCCTTCGAATAAAAAACTTCTTGGCCTTTTTTTCTAAAAACGCTTTATTGAGGATATAATAAGCTGGGGAATGTAAAATGAGGGTCCACCATTTAATTATAAATAAATCTATGATTAATTCAAATTTGAGTTTTATTAAAATGAGTAAAAATATCTTATGCCAATATCTATTAATCTACCAGAATTAGTCTACTGATCACTGTATTTTTTTTAAGCTTATTGGATAACACGTGGAATGAGTATGTTTAGCGACGATAGGGAACAACAGATCAAAATCAATTTAATTGAGTTTACCCTATATATAATGTTTGTATTACTTTTAACTAGCGGTAAGAGGTTTTCTACGTTCAAACTAAATTAAATTGAGTAATTATAAACAAGGGTCTTTAAATTTGGCAATCATTTTTAGTGGTTTTCTTTTCACACCATGATCAACATTTTATACTTACCAAAATATTAAAGAAAAATTTTATTGAAACAACTTTTAGAAGTCGACATGATGTATACATAAATTTTAATGAAATTCGTTATGTTGATGATATTTTTAATGTAATTATAAATTTTTCATATTTGAATAATGATGATTTTTATAGCGCAAGTAGAAGGGCGTTTTCGCAGGAGGATTAAAAGAACTTGATACATGCTTATAAATTATAGTTTCCCCGAAAATATAAACTTATGCAACTTTATAGAAGGTCAACAGGGGTGAGAGGAGATGTGTTATCAAACACTGAGTAATGTAGCAACAAAACTTGTGTATTTCGTATTCAAAACATAAAAGGCAAGGGACGCAACATGTGCAATATTCTAAAATAACAATTATTTTAGTGCTGAGTATCCTGTAAATTTTGATCAGCGAGGGAATACATTTTGTTACCGGGATAAATTGATTTATTATTGCTAAATTCACAACAAAGAAGTGTTTTTCAGTCCATCTTTCCCATTTTTTATGTTGAATATCATAGATTTTAACAATTTTTAAGGCTTTGCGCATACTTCCACAGTTCCTTAAAATTTAGTTATACGAATGAAGGATTGATTTTTTTGACTTTCCGACCCTCTTCCTCACACTTTTATATAAACATTTTATGTGTTCAAAAAATTGAAAAAACAATAAGTCTCATTTCATAAACAAACACTCTAACGATTTTGATGAAAGTTTGTATACTCATAGTATTTAACATAAGAGTAAAGGCAAAATGGGACAGAGTTACCATAATCGTGTCATTTACCTTAAAGAGTCTGTACATTTAATTGATAAACTTTTTAAATTTATTCAAATGATAGAGTATCAATTAAAATTAAAGTATTGATTTCTCTCTACGTTTCCAAGCAAAACAAGTAACTCATTACTTTCCTAAACGATACTGATGAATTTTCCTTAAGAAACTGATTAACCTCCAAAATCGAAATTTTGTTGATAATAAATTAAGTAAATACACAAAGTAATAAAAACCAAATATGATTAAAATTGTAATTATTATTAATACATATATATATTCGTTGATCATTAAAAGTTATCAAAAAGTACCATATTGGGAATTTTGATAAACCAAGTATATATCCTACTAAATTTGAGACAAAATTTTCAAACTTGAGATCAGAATCAACCTATATCTAAAGGGTTTCAAGAATTTGGAATCCTGATCCCGGAATTAAGTATATAATTGATAGCTAACGAAAAACTGACATCACAGCTGAAAAGAACGACCCAAAATTAGTGGGTTTCGAAAAAAATTCATACTTTTATTTTGGTCCCGGAATTAAACACATTAGTGATAACTAGCGAAAAACTGGCAAGACAGCTGAAAAGAATGACTCAAAATTATTGGGTTTCAAAAAAGTTCCAACAAGATCGGATCACATTTGCCTGTGTTATCAAAAAAATCGAATTTTTTAACTTAATGACGTCATCAGCATCAAAAAAATTTAATTTTGCTCTATCACATCCAAATTTTATCCAATTTTGACAATACAAGTATGTAATCCTACTAAATTTTGGCCATACTTTTTAAATTTCTGATTAAAATTAACCTATGCTCTAATAAGTTTCCAGAATGTGGAATCCTGGTCCCGAAATTAAACACATAAGTGATTACTAGCGATAAACTGCCATCAAAATGAAATCGGATCTAATTTGCCTGAGTTATCAAGAAAGTCGAATTTTTTAACTTTATATGTCTCTTAGATGATTCTTAACTAACTCTTTGTTTTACGTATAAAACATATGTTTTGTTTTGGGCCTCTATTTCTTATGCGCCTTGAAGAATCTAAAGAGGAAGAAATATGACCTTAGCGTTAAAGCTATGCTGCTCACGAGTTTTTTCAAGTAAATCGCGAATTTTGAATGTTTAGAAAGAACTTGTCGAGTGAGTAAATATGAAAGTGTTCAAGATTTTAATTTAAAAGTGAGACTATGAGTAAAATATAATGTTTTCAAAACTATGACTGATATTAAAATCGATCTTTTACTTAATCCATTGTTTAATTATTAAGAATCAAACTATACGTTCTTTTTCTGACTTGATATAGTGAGAATACACGCTTGACTACATTTTTACGATAACAATTCTATTCTAGTGGTTAAAACATGTTTTTATTCCAACTGTTTATTCTGATATTTGGTACCACGATGGGCATGGTAAATATAAAATACAAGCAGAGATAAATGATAGTAATTGCCTATATGAGAATTATTTATTGGGTGCTGTGGCATTGCAGGCGGTAAGAATTTTACTTTTCCTAGGAGTATTTTGTGGTTTTTAATAAATACATCACTTGTGACTAATCTAATAAATTGTAATTTTGATTAGGTGGATGTTAATTCTACAGAATGCAAAATGCATCCAAAACTTTCCAAATTTACTTATCGATGCCACGATTATTTTTCTATTAATAATGTAAATCAAAAAGTGCGATATTGGCGTGAACCAAGCGTAAAGTAAGTTTTATTAATCAAGTTATAACCGTAGGACGATAATGATTTCTCAGAAAACGTACAGCCGAAAGCGCCTTTTTCCTAATACAGAGATTGTAATACTATAAAAAAAAGGAGCTAGAAAACGATGCTAGAGATTTTATCTTGAAATAGAGTGATAGTACACCCATATCTCTACCTCTACAACAATAAGCTAGAGAACGGTGCTAGAGATTTTATCTTGAAATAGAGTGATAGCACATCCATATCTCTACCAGTGCTTTTCATAATTTCCAACAATAAACATTGAATCATGAAGGTTTCTTAGATGATATTGTCAAATTTTTATTTTTCTAAGAGGCGCTTTTTGGCAATATTCACAAAAATGTTCTTCTTCCCTCAAAATTTTAACATCCTGTATTTAATAAAAGACGCTTTTCCGCTTATCTATCATTTGATGAAGTCTTGTGGTTCTAACTTAGATCACTCATAAAGTACTGCCCATTTATTGTGATGTAGAATATAGGATATATTAAAAGTTAAGATTTTCTAAATTTTAAATTTTAAATGATTAGAAATGGAGAATACGATATTATCCATGGTCAATTTCATAATTATCCTATTTACGGCAGTGTAATTGATTTACCAGTAGGAAGTGAAAACGCCTTAACAAAATTGATGATTTTAAAAGAGACTGGCTGGATAAAAAAACATACTCGAGTTGTAATCGCGCATATCAATTTGTATAACATGAACATTAATGCATTTGCTTTTATTAAGTAAGTTGTATTTTTGTGTATATTATAAGTACATTTTAAGTATATTATAAGTAATCGAAAGTTGAAGGATTTAAAATTTAGATTCAGCAAACTCGAAATCCATTTTGCTAGTATTAAAGTACGCCCTATTCACCTAGGTTTACGCCAACTAACTTTATGAATGCATCTAGTATTAGTTGGCAAAAAGAGTTAAATATTGTAATTTTTGTTTTTAGATTTGTATTTGAAATACCTCCAACGGGTGGCGTATACACGTCGTTCAACATACAAGTCGCAAATTTAATAAGATATACTACAAATTTTCATTTTATTGTACTTGGAATAGAAACCTCATTATTGTGCTTTACACTGTATTTTACATTTGAAGAAATTCGGGAAATATTATTTTTTGGAAAAGCGTATGTTTTATTTGCATGGAATGTTGTTGATTTAATAATTTGCGCTGTAAGTTCTCATCTTTAGATCGAACTCTACTCGGCTCTACTAAGTTTACTTAACGTATGTTTAGTGAAACCCTTCCCCCCTAGACAATTCCTAAATACGTAAATATTGTCTAGCATCGGAAAGAGAGGTATAAGGTGGAAGGGAGAAAGGGGCTAAAATAACATTGTGATTGCTTAAGGAAAAATGTTTTTTTTTCGTTTCTGCAGACTCTAAGTATGGAAGTTAATACTAGTGAATAGTTTAGAGAAAATATTGGCATTTTCAAACGTAATACTAATCATTTTTGTGAGCTATATACAATATCTCTTTAATACTTCATACGATTGAGAAACGAGATAAGTTACAAATATTGCGAAAAATTGTAATACATTCACAAGGGCAGCTCCTTATTTTGACCGCGTGCATCGTCTTTATTGTGTTCCAACATTTAATCAATAAACATGGCAGATCCGAGAAAACCTTAGCACAAAACTTTTTTGGAAAGTTTAATGTTTTATACAGCGGGGGTTCCTCGCAAATTTTAACTAACTTTAGTCACCATTAATATACTTTCCAAGCCCTTTACGAGACAGAACCTAGGAAATTAAATAAACTGCTCTATCACTATATTACGTTCTATGTTGCGTTCTATATTCGCTATGCAACCTCAGTTCTACAGATTTAAAGACTTTGCGTTTAAGACAAGAATATACCCAAATTCTGGAATATTCTATTCTGAGGATGTCCCTTGGAGTTACAAATTGTGGAACATAGTACGTGCGAAAGCTGCAAATATTTTTTGAACAATAATAAAAAGATGTATTTAATATATATTGATTATTCTTTTGTAGTTTTTAATAATCACACTGTTTCACACAGTTATGACAGCATTTTTAAATATGAATTATGCATCTAATTTATCTAAAAAGTTAGATCTATTAAAAAAGAAAAAATTCATCAGTTATAACGATGTTTCACTGCAATCACTTTTATTCACGGAAATAATCACGCCAATTTTAATGGTAATCGTTTGGATTAAAGTTTTAAGATATATGGTATTTTCACAAAAAATGGAACAAATAGCAGAAGTATTTAATCGAGTAGGTATATTTTTGTTTATGTCCAAATTAAACTTTAGAATCACTTACAGTTGCAGATTATAGTTACTCTGAGTATAAACTAGATAAAAACAGTAATACAAGAGCACACACATTGTTGAATGTAGTTTATAATTGTTATAGTATATTATGTTGTTGAATGTAGTAAACTTCGGGGAGGAATTCTAAAGAAAGGTTTCGAAATTATTTTTATTTAGTTTTTTTAAGCGACTTTACAGCCCAATTTAGTTTTCTAATCGACCTAATTTGGTTACTTTTTGGGGCTTTCAATTTTTTTTTTTTCTATTTAAATATAATGGTATGGAAAATAACTCAAATGCCGTAGATATATTTTATTTGCCAAATGTGTGCAATTTCATATGCTATAAGTTTCAGTGGATCAGCAGATCTGTGGAGACCTATTGCAACTCCTCAACTACCAGGTCTATTAATACCGCAAGCTCCCTAGGGTACTTTTACATACCATAGAATTAAAACACATTTACCCAACCACCACTCCCTTCTCAAAATTCTTTTTTATGAGCAAACTCTTCTTGAAGTTAATTATAATTTATATCACCGCGCATAATTTTAAAACAGTTTTAAAACAGTTAATAGTTTGCCTTTGATGGATAATACTTTGCCATGCTAATTGTCTTATGGGATTTCAATGTTTTTTTGTAATTTTTCAGAACTTTCAAGCATTTACAAATTTCATTAACTGTGGAATGTTTTGCCCATTACAGCTATCAACCAAGAAAATAGAAATAGAAATTTTTTACCTTTTTATTTATGTTTTCACTGTACGGGAAAATATGAATAATAAAAATTGAGTACCGTCGGGATCTAAGGGGTTAAAATTAAACCCAAAAGTTTACACTTTTAAAAATTTTAGTTTGTTACTTTCTTTTTGACAATCTTTTCCATTACAAAATTAAAATAATAAAAATAATGGGGTCAAACCTCCGTTCCGAATACAATTAAATTTTATAATGTGGATGGAATCGGCTACTTTGTTCTTATCCAAGCGACGACAGCGTGATCAATTTACTACCCCCCTAATTATAATTGATCAGACTGGATTCGAACCCGCAAACTAAGTCTAAATAGTCAAGTGGTTAAATTCGATTGGGCCTTAACTCGCTCGATCACTTAAGTGTAGCTATAATTAGCCTCTAACAAAATTTGAATAAAATACTATTACTTATGGTTCGAACAAATAAGTAACTATATACAAATTAAACCCAATATTTATTTTAGTGTGTGGGGCACTTATTTCAATTATCTTTTATGATGGTAGTTTTTTTTGGTGGATTTACCTTAAGTGGAAGAGTCCTATTTGGTCATATCGTAAGTGCCAAATAAATTGTTTAACTTAATTTATAGACAAAATATAATTTTTATTTATTTTTATGCCAAAATCTCAACATAACAAGTGAAAACAAACAATTGACTGAGTTAATTGTTGAAATACCATGTGAAGACAGTTTTGATGACACAATCGTTTGTTCTTAAACAGCCACACACACATAACTGATATTCCCATATTAATATTCCATACTACAAAATTTTCACCTAATTATCGAATGAATGCAAAATGATCTTTTAAAAATATTTTTTCTGCCCTTTTCTACCTAAACTTCATTTGTGGACACCCTTTATGGAATTCAATAATTTTTCTCGAAGGTAAAGAGATATTCTACAATATTGGATACAGGCGCTACTTTAATAAGGATATTTGCTGGAGACTTTCAATATAAAGATGTTTGCGAAGCTGATTGGTTACTGGGACCGATTTTTTTGGGTGGATACATATTTATAATGTATTTTATATTGGCGGTAAGTCGTTAAAGAAATAGCAAAATTAGGAAAGCTTAAAAGAGGCTCTATTTCAGAATGTTGCCATTGCCATAATAAACGAAGCATTTCAAAAAACAATGTTCAAGCATAGAACAGAGGAACTTACGACGAAATCATTTTTGAAACGCGCTTATTATAATTTGTTTTGCCGATGTCTAAGAACAGTAAAAAAACCTCAACAATCGGAAGACACTACATATAATGAAATATATTCATTACTTAAAAGGTATCTAATAAAAATAATTATATTACTAATTAGACTCGTGCGGAATTCCTTGGCTAAAAACAACAAACAACAAATTTCGTAGAAAAGTGGTGAAAAGAGTAAAAAATTCTTAATTATATGTCTAGGTCTAGAGTATTAGGACAGCATCTGTAAAAACTCACATGTTTTCCTAATGTTTTGAGTATTATATGTCTAGTGTATTAGGGGAGCATCTGTAAAAACGAACATGTTTGCCCAATAAACTTATTATTTAAATTTATGATAGATATTTTTTCGATATTTGTCTAGCGTGTTTTTTCCTAAGCGGTACATTTTTAGACTGTGAGTATATTTTTCGTCAAATCAAGACATAATAAGCTTGAAAATGAGAGGTGCAGAAGTGAAATTTGATAAAGGAATAACTAAAATAAGGGTATAAGAATGGGACAGAAAAAATCTTGCTAGAGTAATAATATAAAAGATTTTTAGCACGATTAATTTAACGCGATTGAAATTAATCAAACGACTAGAATGCAAATATTGAATATTCTTTATTTAAATAATATCGTATTATCTTTTGTGATTTTGTTTATTACTAGATAATAGAGTTTGTACTTATATTTTTGTAAAGGTTTTAAAAAATTCCCATATTAGCACAGTCTTATAATGGATCAACCTCGGAATGAGAGATAATAAGTTGAATTTTCGTATATAGCTTCACTTTGGTGTTCTAAAAGTTTTCTCAAAAGTTTCATAAAAATTCGTGTCTGCGTCGTAAGTTATTCGAGGTCAGAGGTAAAATAATCATTTCCACGATTATCTCGGTTTCTATTGCCCCATTAATATTAACTTCTGTTATAAATATTGTAAAACAAAAAAATTATTTGAGACATTTTTTCATCCGTGTTCAATCGTTTTTGAGATAGAGGGCGACGAAGGTCGAAAGATCAGCTGGCTCACTAGCTGGTCTATACAAATTCTAAGGGATTTCTAGACATGCTGGAAAGATGCGGTTTTCCGAAAAAAAAATTGCATTTCTAATCCTCTCTAAAAAATGGTGCTTTTCCGATTTTCTGGAAAGTTTGTGATGTACGAAATAAAATTATCCAAGGTATTCTGTTCAGTTGACCTTATTTCAGGTTGATTGGTGAAAATCTCATCTTTCATGTATAGAATAGAAAAGAGTTAACAACTTCGTAACAGCTAATGTGATATAAATTTCGATTTTTGCCCCAATTCCTAGATCAGTTTTTTGTATTTTTAAAATACGTATTTTCGACTACCAAGTAGTCATCATCAGTAAGAATTAGCTAGTGAATGTTACTCTTTGCTAATTTGGTGGCGGACTGCACACTGTTACTTTCTGTTACTGTTTCTTCGATAATATTTATAGCTAATGTGATAGGCTGGTGGAGTGGATGGTATACATATGCATGACGGACGAGTACTCACCACTATCATTTGTATACAATTATACACCCATCGTATATACGATATGAAACAAGATAAGGGGAAATCGAAAGCATATTGAGAGCAACATTTGTCAATATGAATCGAATAATATAAATATCAAATCAAGTTTAAACAATGACCTTTTAATTGTAGATCTAACTTCAATGACGAAGAGATTATTATGTTTTTATCCAAATACGAAATATTTCCAGACGTGCCTTTGTGTAGTAAATACATGAAAACTGTCAAGAAAAAATTAGAACTAATTTCATTTCAACAAAAAAGTACGTTTAGCTGTTTTTCATAATTTATTTTATTGTGTGATTAACAAATGATTGGCGATTTTTCACATTTTCATTCGTTCGACTCTAACATATCTCAATATGATAGAGGTAGTACCTAGCTTATGCATCAGTTTAATTTACACAAAAAATTTATCACAAAGTGAAAAATCACAATGAAAGTTAATTTTAAGTTTTCACACTAATATTGCGGTTTTGTTGTTGTACTGCTTCAACAGCTGGATAACAATTATCAGAAATAAATAAATACATTTAATAATAGGGTTGTCCAGGGACGAAGAATAGCCCAGGGATGCTAAATGTGTAGTAACTCGAGCGTCGGCGATATCTATTTTGTAGCTTAGATGATTTTAAGAAAAAAGCGTCCTATAACTTTTTATACCATGTATATATGAAATATACATAGTATATTAAGTTTATTATACCATGTATATATGAAATATACATAGTGTATTAAGTTTAGTCCAAAGTTTGTAACGCCTAAAAATATTCATGCTACGAAAAAAATTTTGGTATAAGTGTTCATAGAATCACCTAATTAGCCCATTTCCGGTTGTCCGTCCGTCCGTCCGTCCGTCTGTGGACACGATAACTCAAAAACGAAAAGAGATATCAAGATGAGATTTTTATAGCGTACTCAGGACCTAAAAACTGAGGTCAAGTTCGTAAATGAGCAATATGGGGCAATTGGGTCTTGGGTCCGTAGGACCCATTTTGTAAACCGTTAGAGATAGAACGAAAGTTTAAACGTAAAAAATGTTCTTTATAAAAAAATAAACTACTTTTGTTTGAAAAATTTTCTTGTAAACTTCACTGTTTACCCACGAGGGCGCTTATTAGGTGCAAATTTTATAGTATATGCATTAATATGGGAATATCAGTGTGTGTGTAGCTATTTAAAAGTGGATATCTTTTTTTATTAACGTGACGTCAAAAAACAAACGATTGCTTCATCAACACTGTCTATATATGGTATTTCAACAATTAACTCAGTCAATTGTTTGTTTTCACTTGTTTAAATTAGCGATGTTGGGAGGACTTAAAGGACTTAGAAAATGTAAAAAAAAAAAAAAAACAGGCACATGGCGTACACTGAGCGCGTCAGGTATTGAAACTGTAATTCTGCTACGCTTCTCTTATCTGATAATGAAAATATATTAATACGACGGTTTGGGCGGTGGAGGTGGTCATACAGAAGGGTTATAAATGGAAGAAAAAAAAATTCGAGCGCGTCAGATTTTTATGTGGGGGGGGGGGGGGGCTTTAAATGGACTCCCAGAAAGCTCCCATATCTTAGACTGATAATTTGGAGGTGACTAAAACTCATGGTGCACTTTTGAAAATGCAAAAAAAAAATCGATATGTATAGTAACCAGAGCGCGTCAGATTTTCATACTGGAGGTTCGACTTGATGCCCTGGCGTCAAGCTGTACCTTAATCTGACAGTTTGATTTTGTTTTTTACACTTACACTTAATAATTTTTAGTGATGTTTCGACTAGTATATGTAGTATTATTTTGTATAAGGGCTCTGCGTTTCTAGACTTTCTTCGAACCGGTTCAACTCTTCACTGTGTATTTTTAGGCCCTCAATAATATTATTTAATTTTTTAGTACCAGCCACACAAACTACGGTAATCCAATCCATTAAATACGAAAAAAATTCAGGTGAATTTCACGTTCTTACAAAAGAAGAATACGAAGAGTAAGTATTTGGAATACGTCTGAAGTGACTGTTTACAAATATTTCCTAATATACTATAAATTTTAAATCACAGTTTACAAGCTCAATTGAATCACATTGAATTGCTAATAGACTTAGCAATCGAACAAATAACTAAACTCCATGAAGAATTAGCACATGTTCTCACCGAAGGCTCAAATGATTATTCTGCTCATGCTTCAATGACTTCATCATTGGCTTTTTAAGAATTGAAAATATAAAATAAATGCAATTATAAGTGTATTTAACCGAACGTTTAAATACAGAACATCAATCATTGTTATTTGTATCTTTTATGGAATAAAAATATGTCTATTTTTCTAAATGCTAATTGTTTCGATTTTTTTAACCAAAGTAAGTTATGACTTCATCATTGGCTTTTTAAGAATTGAAATTTCATTCCATTAGTTTTTGTAAGCTTGAGGTGTAGCAGTGACCAAAAAGTTTTGCCATAGTTGATTGTGAGAAAATATACCTAGATTTGTGTTAGCAGCGTTGACATGTGATCTCCCTGTTTTAATTTACCTAGAATCCAATCAAACCGTTTCTTTGGTAACCAAGTATTTATTTCTATCATTTGACCATAATCGCCACAATATATTTTGCCATTTTTTGCAAATAATTTTTACTGGCGTAATTTTTTTTATATTTAATATACCAATTTAAAAAAATATTAGAAAATAGTTTTTACTGCTGCAATTTATTTTACATTAAATATACCAATTAAAAGGATATATTATTCACAATAATATGCGTCGATCTCAAGCGCTACCGAGTTTTCGACGACCTCTGAATGATATTGATGTTCGAGAACATAATGAATCACATAAACGGCCACCATCCCCGGATTCAAGTATCAGTAGAATATTTTACAAATCAGGACCCTTAAATTCAAAACATCACAAAATGAGAGTTAATCCAAAAGTAATACTTAAAGGTAAGTAAGTATAAATGATTTAAAATAAATATTTTTACTTGACGAAAAATAAGTTTTTATGTAAATAGGTGCTTGGATTACGAGTGAAATGAGTTATGTTGGTGATAATAATGAGCAAATTGTTAAATGTACTTTAACAGAGTTGGCTATATTTTTAGCTTATTTAATCGTTTTGATGATTGGTAAGCTATTTCAAAATATAAGCTCATTTTTGTCTTATTTATGATCAGCAGATGTTTATCCTTGGTTATCTACTTTCAAACAGATGGAATAACGAACATTATAAATAATATAATCGTAGAATGCTTTGTTACCGATCTCGCACGGCCTTTCTGAAGCACCTATTTTTGCATTTTTGTAAATTGTGCGGAAACTTAAAAAAAGGTTACAATTGGAGCCCATAAACCAAGGCAAATAAATGGCAAAAAAATTATCGAGAAGTTCACAAGGGATTTGACTTCAGCTAGTTTCATTTTTTGTCCTTTTTAAGCACTACAACTTCCTATTTTTCGTTTTTTTTTTTTTTAATTAAAATCCCTTTTCCATCTTTTTTTTTGCAAAATAACGGTTATTTCACGTTTCCGATTTTTTTAAGTTCCTACACTCCAATTTTTTCTTAAAAATTAACATTCTTCTAATTATCGCGTTGAAAAACTCGACGGGTTAATTTTTTTTATATAAAAATTCTCAGCCTATACTACTTGGGGGTTCTACAAATATTTGATACTTAAGTGAATACTTACGTAATCAATTTATACATAATACATGAATTTAAACCGAATCATATTTATTTACTTATCTTAAAATATTTCATTTTGGTTGCAAATTTTAAGACGAGAAAAAGCTTGCTGATCCAAAGTTTGGTATTAAAATTGTGGGTGTACTACAAATATTTTATACTTTCAGTGAATCTTTGTGTAATCAATTTTTCCATAAAGAATAAATTTTATTTAACTAAATCATATTTATTTGAAATTTCATTGTGGTTGTGGGTATACTAAAGCTATTAAATAATTTATGTGATGGCTGGTATAGTGCATCCAGCCATCACCATAGTTATGTATATATACATCCTGTATATATACATAAATATAGGGTCTTCTATAATTGACTTATTTGATCTTATGCCTAATTTACGAGCTAATTAACAATATCAAATAATATCATAGTGTGAAGGAGTCACCAACATGCAAAATTACTATAAAAAAAACTCTTATTTATGTTATTGTATTATATTATTGTAAACACTAAGTTTTTATTACGCTCCTACACTCCCTTTCTTTGTAAATTAAGTTTTGTACGCTGCCTATCGTGGCCTTACGGACAAAAAACACTTTGTATAGTGTGTTGGAGTTGTAAGTTTAGAAGATGTATAAGATTTAGAGTTTTTTGTAGTAATTTTGGATGTAGGTCACCCCTCCAAACTTTGATTAAATACATCCACTGTTAAACATTCACTGTTTAGCTTCCCAAATCCTCACAATCAGACTAACACCATAGACCGTATGCCTTCAATTATATGTTGGCACTGCCGAACCAGTCCTTCCACTTAACTACTTAACTACTTACCACTTATTATATAAATTGGCTGAGAAATATGCACTTTATCATATTAGCTGTAAATAAGTTTAATTAATCATTTCATCCATGAGCTTAATTGAGAATTTTTGAGACTGTTTGTATACAAGTACCAATAAAAAATTGATATTTTTTTTAGTTTTTTTCACGGTTCATCCCGAAAACCAATATGATTTGACTCATGCTATGGAAAAAGCATTTCTAGAAACTTCTTTTATTTCTAATGACATTCATTTGAAGTATGTTGACATAATAGATGCGGCCGCCATGTATAACGTAAATTCCTTGTAGTAAACCGCCTAAAATTGAGTACGGATATTTTGTTCTCTATAGGATACGTTATTTTTTGTATTTGAAATTGTTAAATATTAACAGTTGGAATTTTAAAATGTCGTAATTGTAAGGCTATATACCTACTCAGTTTTCAGGCTATACTTATTCTAATTTTCTGAAATTTTATTACCTTATTAACTTGTACTTATTTTGCACTTTTTAAGTGGATGACACAGGTATTTGTACCGCAGGTTTTTACTGATACTTGGTATAAAAGTAGAGGCATAGCTGTAAAAGCCTCATCAGAAGATAGAAATTTTTTATATGAAAACAAAGCTGTTAGTAAAGTGAGAATTCAAACGGTGAATATTAATAAACTTCTTTTTTTTTAATTTTTTCCAAGTCCACGTATTTAATTAAAACAATCTAAAAATAAAAATAAAAGAGAGTTCATACTATTGTCAGCCATTCGTTTCAAATCTATGACCATCTTGTATTATATTTAGTCTTCTTCCCATAATAATCTCAATGGTTAGCTGAAGTGACCGCTCATTACTGCTTGGTTAGTATTGACATTCTATACAGGATTGGGAGGAGAACCTGGTTAAGCCAAAGGGCGTCGTATTTTATACCGACGGATGTAAGTTAGAGAAGAGGGTGAGTTGTGGGATCTTCTCTGAAAATTTCGATCTGCGTCTCTTATTTCGGCTGCCGGATCACTGTAGCGTGTATCAAGCGGAAGTGATAAATATTCATGAGGTATGTGAATGTATAAGACTGAACACCCTTAGGTGCAGGGACATTACAATCTTCACCGACAGCCAAGCAGCTCTTAAATCCTTCAGCTCAGTCTATCTAACGTCAAAGGTAGCATAGGAATGCCGTACGTCCTTAAATGAGCTGGCGGAACAAATGAATGTAAACCTGGTATGGGTACCGGGATACGGGGGCATTCCAGGAAATTGTGAAGCTAACGAACTTGCCTGAAATGGCACAATGCTGCCGGACACAAGTATCAATAAATATCCGGAAGTTCCATTAGCGTACTGCAAGTTGCTCTTCAAAGAGGATATCTTCAAAAAGGCCAATCTTAGTTGAAGGAAGGAACGTACTTGTGGTACTACAAGGGCCTCTGTTAGCAAAGTTGTCACAGGACACTGCTTGGGTGGCAGGCATTCTGAACGTCTGGGCCCGGTAGTGTATCACGACTAATGCAGGAGCTATGACAGTAGTGAGGAGGAGGAGACAATGTCACATCTTCTCTACCCAGCTCTTGCCATGAGGAGATGGACTTACTTGAGCCAGCCTCTCTTTGACGACCTCTCCAACCTAAAGTCCGTCGACGTCAAAGCACTCCTGCTGTTCTTAAACAGCTCCAAGTGGTTCATGAAGTATTGGCTGGGGATGGGTCAACCCTCTTTCGGTATCACAACGGACCCTATGGTCTAAGTGTGTCCCATTCCAGGACACCCACTCTAACCTAACCTATGGACATTCTATCCATGGGCAATCTATATTTTCTTTCAGATACATGCCCATGTCGAAATATTTCAGACAAAAGAAAATCTTACAAATGCAAAAGAAGAGTTTTTCAGAATTATTAAAACTATTTTAGTCATTTGCTTGAAATATTTTCACAAGGGTGGGGTGCTATATTAACCAAGCAACGGTCGATACGAGCGCTTTGTTCTTTAGCATTCATAAATGAATTAACTTTAACTATCTGTGAAATGGCACTGGCTAGCAGCCATTTTGGTCTGCAGTGATGTTATCGGCTAAGCCCACCTAAAAGTTATTCAACAACATAATAGCCATTCATTAATGTTCCTGTAGGTATCTGTTTGGAACAACAGTTGTAAAATTTTTCCAGCTGTAAAAAATTATTTTAATAAATGTTTTTCGTATTATTCACCAAGCGTTGTGGACGATCGACAACAATTTGGTACCCCAGCAAGGTAAAGAAAAATGAAGAGGTAAAATTTAACTAAGCGGAAAATTGACTTTTGATTGAAATTAATATCTTTAATACTTGTTAATGGTTTAAAATAAAGACGTTCAAATACATAATTCACTGGGTCACCATCATTTTAAGCATTTACTTTTAACTCTTATTGTGGGTTTCCGGCTAGTGTAAATTTCTGAGAAGGAACTTCTTTATATAAATAGATATACAATATAATGATATCCGAAGGATTCAAGCGGAAAAAACTGTTTTTTTTTTGTCATTTTACCTACATCGCTAACTTGAAAAGGGTCTAGAACGAAGAAGAGTGGCAAATAAAAAAAACGATTCCAATTAATCGAACTAAAGTCAATTTTCACTTTAAATTCTGCTACAAGTAGGTACTTAAGAAAAATAATTGTTCATGTTCTCTAGACTTGATGAAGGACCCGATTATGCAAATGGAAAATTAGCTTGGTACCCCCGAGTGGGCAGTTTAATTGATCTACCGTCGAGCAGTGGAGCATTAGCTGACATAATTGCTTTACAAAATAGTTTGTGGGTAGCCAGAGGTGTTCGAACTGTCATTTTACATTACAATTTGTATAATATTAATTTAAACTGTTTTTGTTTTATTAAGTAAGTTACGCAGTGGTTATAATCTCGGTGTTCATCAGTTTAAATTAATTGTCACTGATAAATACACAACAGTACATAGTCGGTGTGGTACTGAAGTCGTGTGAGTGTGACCCCTGTAGTCCACACGACTAACTTCCCAGAGGGGGAAAAACATTAAAAAAAGGTCTTGTTAGCCTTCATAGATTATTTTTCGAACATGTACTGCAGCTAATGCTGGAACGATCATTATCTCCATAGATAAATGATGTGTTTTATCCACTTTCCAGATTCTGTTTTTTCAGTTTTTTCAAGTTTTTTTATTACCATTAAAAAACGGCTCAACTAATTCTGCTGATAACTCTTTACGCGAAATACGCGATTACGCGTCGAATAAGCCCAGTCACGTGTTAATGTCATAACTGGTTCGCGAGATAATCGAAGCGAAAGAATCCGAACGAACATATGAACATACGCACATACGTACACACACACACACACTCACACACACACACACACACACACACATCACATTAAAAAGATTTGATTCGGATATTGCGACCTTGAAACCGCAGAAATATGTAAAACTGGAGATTTTCAAAATCGGCCTGATTACATTAACTTTCTCTGGGAAGTTAAAAATTGCTTTTTATAACATACACCTTTAAAACATTTTGTTGGGATAAATTTATTGATCATAACAGTTATAATCGGGTTAATTTCTGTTCTATACACATTTTTGATTGAAATTATTCTTTGATTGGCATTGTTTTTAAGAATTCTCTTAAATATTCATTGGTGGCAACAAAATTTATAAAGAATAACCGTTCCAGATAAGAATGGTTAAACTTATAATTAAATTGCAAGCACTGCGATTATACTTTTTACTGTATCGATTTGAAATTTGGATATGTTATAGGTATTCATATTCTACCTGCCCTGGGTATTTTCCCAATTTTCATTGTTCACATCTAGGTAATTTTTTTTATTCCACTGTATCTGGATGTGAACAATAAAAAATTGGGAAAATTAACAGGATTTTTGAAAAATAAAAGTATCCAGGACACGAAAAATATAAATACATTTTTAACACGCTTATATTAGCTTAACCCGCATGTATGTATGTATGTTTGTATGTTTGTGTGTAACTCTCTAATATCATACACATGCATAGGACATCATCAGTTATATACATTTATTTTACTACCGATAATCATACTATACATATACTAGGTGATCTGTTATTGATAGCAGAAAATTATACCAGTAAATTAAGCTTATCAAGACAAATGGAAAAGTTCTTTACCAAATTTCGATCTGAAGTCTAATATTGGGAGATGTGGCTTTGGAAAAATAGAAAGTTTTGTGAATTCACAGACCTATCAAAGTCATTAAATTAGTAGATGTCACTTAAGAATAGAGAGGGGACTTTCATAAAACAATAATTGATTGGAAATTGATTTAATTGGGTATGCAATACTAAAAAAACTATTTTGTTATAAACAAAGACAACAATAAATAATATATATTACCAAATTATTTCACCAATATAGAGACTTAAATGTGGGAGGTATCAACATACGGTGGGGATTTAATTGTGTATTAATATTCACATAATTAAGTATCACATAATTTCTTATGAAAATTCATAGAGCATTGTGTTATGCTAAAACATTTGTGATACTTATCTGGAGTGCATGGCACTAATATTAATACACAATTTAATCCCCTCCGTATGTTGATACCTCCCACATCTAAGTGTCTCTGTATTGGTGAATTAATTTGATAAATATGTATTATTTTTTTGTGGTCTTTATTTATAACAAAATAGTTAGTTTAAATCAATTTACAATCAATTATTGTTTCATGATAGTCCCCTCTATATTCTTAAGTGATACCTTCTTCGTTTAATGAGTTAAATTGGCCTGTGAATGCATAAATCCTTCTATTTTTCCCATAGTCACATATCCCAAATTAGGCCTCAGATCGAAATTTGGTAAAGAGCTTTTCCATTTAATAATAATAATAATAAACTTTATTGATATGCCAATTGGCTAATCAAAGTAATACATAGTTAACATTATATAACTTATACACAAAAAATCAGAATAAAACTGAAAGATAACATATTACAAAAATTAACATCATGAAAAATATAAATTTTAAACCAAATGTCTAATCAGAAATAAATGAATAAATAAAATAAAATATGGTCACAAGTACAACAAGGCAAACTGAAATTCAAAGATATTGTGAGCGCTTGTCCAAGATGAAACGCAAATATTTATACACTGCTTTAAGATCTGCAATATTCTTAGCGTCCAAAATCAATTTCGTATTATTCAATCCGCGACTGTAAAGATCGTCTCTTTCATTCCCTACTGTCCCATAGCACTCCTCTATAAGATGTTCAATTGTTTCAATTCCGTTACACAGAACACAAACCCTATCCCCGCTTCGGTTTTTCTTATTTTCCCAAGCAAACCTGTTCATTCTGAAAATAGCAATAGTTCTTCTTACATCTCTGTCTGTTAAATTTACATACATTGCTCCACCCTCATAGTGATCCAATTTTGAATACAAATGCAATGAAACCTTATTCCTCACATCCAATAGCATTTCTTTCAGGAAGTACTCATACACTGTACTCTTGACATGTTTCCTGATCTCCAAATAATTGTCATGAGCTACATCCATCGCATTAAATCCTAATTCCAATAATTTGTTTTTAATTATTGCAGTTGTATCGTTTAAGCTGTAACAATTTCTCTGTAATATTTTGTTGCTTAAATGAATTCGACAATAATAGTTTATAAGATGTTGTAGTATAGTAGCTTCGATCGAGATTTCCCCTAACTCCAACTTAACCGCACTGTTTGGTGATGATTTTGCAACTCCTAACACTTCTTTATAAAAGCTATGAACAAATATACCGATAGACTTTTCACATTTTTCTAGACCCCAAATTTCTTTCCCATATAATAAGATGGGTAGTACCATCACCCTAAACATATTTAATAGAATTTTAGGTGGAAAATTTTCATAGCTATAAATTTTTCTTCGAATCACCATTAATGCTTTGTTGGCTTTCTCAATCATTTTGCTTTGATGCAGACCCCATTTTCCGTTGCTACAAATAAAAAGCCCCAAATATTGAAAGTTATCAACTACCTCGATTTTGAAACCATTATACATCCAATTTTCGTTCCTGCCCTGCTTGCTACCATTTCGGATTGTTAGCATTTTCGTTTTTTTCACATTAACCGTTAACTTCCATTTGTCGCAATAATCTTCAAGCCCTTTTAAAGCTCTTCGCATTCCACCAACTGAGTTTGACAACAGAACTGCATCATCGGCATATAACAGAATTTTAATTTCATCCCCTTTGATACACGGAGAAATAGTTTCAAGGCCTTCCATATGATCAACAATATCATCGATAAATAAAACAAACAATATAGCAGACAATTGGCATCCTTGTCTTAATCCTTTCATAGTGTAAAATACGTCCGACACATGATATTTATCAATACGTACACAGCATCCAGGTTCTTTATATATTGACTTTAAAATTTCCACCATATTTACAGACATTTTCATTTTTAACAGTTTTTTCCATAATAAATTTCTATCGACAGAATCGAATGCCTTTTCAAAATCAATGAAACAGCAATACAATTTATTACGTTTTAATGTAAGTGTTTTTTGAATCAATGTTCTCATAACTAGTAAATTGTCCAGTACCTCATACCCCACTCTAAATCCTGTTTGATATTTAGAAATTTTCTGTTCAGTCTCAACCCATTCTTGAATCCTCATTGACAATAGTTTAGTGTAAATTTTACTGATACTCGGCATTAAAGTCAATCCTCGATAATTATTTGGATCCAGTGCACTTCCCCTGCCTTTAAATAAATTACAAATTATACCGACATTCCATTCCTTTGGAAATATTTTGACTTCCATCAACTTGTTTAATAAATTCACAAAAATAATCAAAGCTTCATTATTATTCAAAAACCCACACTTTAAAAATTCATTCACAATACCATCTCTGCCGCCAGCTTTATTTGATTTTAAATTACTTAGTACCAAGCGAACCTCTGAAATATTTATCGCTGCATCCAAAACATCGCTGTAAGTGTTATATTCTCTTTCATCGCTAATTTCCCCCAAGTTAACTTCCGCATAATCACACTGTTCGCCGTATAAATTCCGATAGTGTTGAATCCATTCATGAGGTGCAATATTATTAAAATTATTATTATTATTGGCTCTATGATCATTATTTTTCAATAACAGCCAGAGCCCTTTATTGTCCTTTGCCTCTAAAGCTGCATGTATTTCCTGAATATATTTTAATCCGTGCTCTAGTTTTTTCGTTCTGCATAAATTTTTATAATATTTTCGACATTCTACATATTCTATAATGCTTTCCTGATTTACATTTTTCCTCATGATTCGTAATTTACATTTTAAATCTTTCTTCTTGCTTTTACATTCAGCATCAAACCAAGTGTTTTTGTTGTTTGCATTTGGCGCTCGAACAATAAACTCACTTTCCATTTCACTTCCCAAGAAACTAAACCATTTATGCATAAGCAAAACTGTATTGGTTATATCATTTGATTCAAGCATCCATTTTATGCCAATTAAAAATAACTCAGTTTCATTTCCATTCAAATTACATAAAAAATTATCCCTCTCATTTTCCTTCCATTTAAACTTCCTGATTTTAGATCCTACTGAGCGTTTTTCTCCTTCCGTTTTTATCGAATTCAGTTGTACCTCTACAGGAAAATGCTGTGATTGACTTTCATCTCCCACTTTTAAATCAATGCCGTCGTTCCACAATGCGGGCGTTACAATAACATAATCTACTAAACTGCAGCCGTTTTTCGATACAAAAGTCAACTCGCCCGCCTTATCACTTTTAGTTCTACCATTTAAAATTATAAAATCTAAATCGCGTACAAATTTTAAAAATTGCTTACCGTATTTATTCAAAACCTTATCCTTACTTTTCCTGTCCCTTATTTTAGTATTTAACACATCATACGCAAAAGAACAACAATATCTATCCACTTCAGTTTGATCATCACCTTCTGCATTTCCAGTTCGAGCATTCCAATCCCCACCCATAATTATTTCTGCCTTTGGATACCTTTGAGACAAGCTTATTATTTCTTCTTGCAACTGGTTGAAAAAGTCAATATTGGCCAAAACCGAACTTTCTGGATGTAAGTAAACTAATCCCAACAGAAAAACTGTGTCACAATCCTCAAATAAAACCCACATTACCTCTTGTAAACTACTAATAATTTCCGTAACTTTATTTTGAAACTGCGAACTATAGAACACCGCTAATCCACCCGGAAATCTACCTCTTTCTACAACTCTACTTCTATTTTTAACTAAACATTCATACCCATCTAATTCGAATTTCAAGTCGCCTTGTGACCATGTTTCAACTAAACAAATAAAAGAAAACTTTTTTATATAACTAATAATACTATTGTCCTGTAACTTAGATTTTAAACCCTCTATATTCCAGAACACTACACTTAAGTTTTTCTTTAAATCAATTAGTTTTTTGGTAGTTGATTTTTATTGGATCTAGATCGGAGAGTTCGCCCTAAAACATCTCTTCTTAAACCATCAGCCGTGCCTGCATTTGGTGTTAGGCCAAGGTCCTCATCAGCTGCTGTCACATCATTGTACGATTTATTTAGCTCATTAACGTCATACGAATCCTCATGCACCACAATTTTCTCACCTCTGATTGATACTCTCTTACCCTCCTCTCTCAGTCTTTTAGCATGAAGTTGTAAGTTTTTGCGAGTCTCTCGTTGCTTTGGCGTTAGATCATCATTTACAAAGATATCTGTTCCCCTTAGCTTGCTCCTGTTTGAGATTATTTCCACCTTCTTCTTATAACTAGCAAGAGCAATGAAGACAGGTCTAGGAAATCTACCATTGCGCTTTCCAATACGATAAACGCTTGCAATATCGTCAGGTTTTATGTTAACTTGTAGCTTATCAGTTATTAAAGATAAAGCTTTTTGTTCCAAATGGTTGGTAGTTTCCTCATTACCTTCATCTATTCCAAAATATATTAGGTTGTTCTTTTTTAATTGTCTCTCCATAAATTCAACTTTCGACTCCATTGTTTCCACTTTTACTCGCAATTCTTGATTTTCCTGTTGCAAATCCAGGATACCTTGCTCTATGGCAGTGATTTTATCATTCGTCTCACTACAAGTTTTCTTTAAGCATCCAAACTCAGCCCTGCAATCATCCGCAAATTTCTGGAGCATTTCGCTTAAACTCGCGATGGTAGCCATATTAATTAATTATTTACAGATATTTTGCACTGTACAATTAATTTTAGCGCACTCCACTATTTATTAAAAAAATAATTTTTTTAAAATTTTTATTAATGCAAAATTTATATACGTAAGCTATTGAGTCTATTTTTTAATTAAAATTGATGATTAATCAATTTGCCAACTACACAATTTTTTACTCTGAATGAAGCACGTACAAAAATTTAAATTAAACACTTAAACTTTTAAATAAATCAATTAAATATTCTTCTTATTTAAAATACAGACTATTTACACTTTCAGTGATTATTCTTACTAAAATCGACAATTAACTTTATTTAATTCTTATCAATTAGTTAATACTTATTACATTACTTTACTTCACTTTACTTTACTCTATCACCTCCTGACCTGACTTTTCCATTTGTCTTGATAAGCTTAATTTACTGGTATTTTTTTCTGCTATCAATAACAGAACACCCTGTATACTCAGACCAAGCAACAAGGGTGTTTTTTAGTTTTTTAAACTATATTTATACCATGTATATATGAAATATACATAGTATATTAAGTTTAGTCCCAAGTTTGTAACGCTTAAAAATAATGATGCTAGGAAAAAAATTTTTATACCATGTATATATGAAATATACATAGTATATTAAGTTTAGTCCCAAGTTTGTAACGCTTAAAAATAATGAGGCTAGGAAAAAAAATTTGTCATAGGTGTTCACTAAATTACCTAATTAGTCCATTTCCGGTTGTCCGTCCGTCCGCCCGTCCGCCCGTCCGTCTGTGGACACGATAACTCAAAAACGAAAAAAGATATCGAGCTGAAATTTTTACAGCGTACTCAGGACGTAAAAAGTGAGGTCAAGTTCGTAAATGAGTATCATAGGTCTTGGGTCCGTTAAATTGGGTCTTGGGTCCGTAGGACCCATCTTGTAAACCGTTAGAGATAGAACAAAAGTTTAAATGTAAAAAATGTTCCTTATCAAAAATTAAACAACTTTTGTTTGAAACATTTTTTAGTAAACATCACTGTTTACACGTGGGGGCGCCAATTAGACGAAAATTTTATAATATGTACTATACTTGATTATCAGTTATGTATGTGTCACATGTTTGTATGTGTGATGTGATAAAGAAATCAACACTGACTATGCATGGTATTTCAACAATTAACTCAGTCAATTGTTTGTTTTCACTTGTCTTATTATAAAATCAAATCAAATCTCAGAAAGTATATATTGCTAAAATTCAGACATAAGCTAATTATTCAAAAAATATGGTGCATTTTTAAAGAGTATATGATAATATATGGCTATTTTGGTATTAAGGTTTATTTTTGAAGTTCCACCCACTGGTGGATTCATTCCATCATGGAATATACACACAACAAAAGTTTTAAAATATGTTACCGCATTTGATTTTTTTGTATTTGGATTGGAATTAGGATTGATAATATTTATTATAATTTACACATTTGAAGAAGCTCGGGAATTGAAATTTTTCGGTTGCAGTAGATATTTTACTGGTTTTTGGAATTGGATTGACGTCTTTATATTATCGGTATATATATTTTTTTCATGCCATACTTACTTTTCGTTCCTAATTTTTAATTTCGTACAAGTATAGGTGAGAGCTAGAGGAATAATTTCTTGTATTTTTAATCCATAGAATTAATTTTTGCTAGTTTCACACTCGCTACCTTAAACAGCTTTAGGCAAAGAGTTTTTTCCTTTTTATTCAGAAGATGTGGATTGCGGAAAACTTCTCGATAGCTAAAAAAACCATCAAAAATCGGTTATACAGGATAAGGCACTAGATAGGAAATAAAACTATATCTCGTGTAAGGTTCTACAGAACCCTGCCAGCAATCGCACTAATATAAAAAAAAAATTTTTTAATGATATAAAAATATCATTCTCGAAAATTGGAGAAAACGAAATAGCTCACCGCCATATTCGTAATATTTCCACGAACCTTTTTCCAAATATCACCGAAAAATAGTTTTAGATTTAAGGTACCACTTTAAGTGTCATCCACAAAATTAAAGAGTCTCGTTTTAAGCATTTGCTTGTTCTGTAATGTACCGTTAAAATAATAATTTAATCAAATTTCGCATTACAGTAGAGACTTACTCTCCACACCGGTCATCGTTCTCTCACTCAAAAATGATATTTTTATTTTATAATATGATTCATTATGATTCCAAAAACACAATAGCATCCCAATCGGAACAAATTCAACATCCCTAATTTTTATTGAGCCACAAATCCGATATTGAAACAATCGGCATTGTCTCATTATCATACATCTCAACCAAATATGCTACTAGATGTAATTACCCTTTTGGCAGCAAACATGAACCTCACTGTACATTCGTAATAAGTAATGCCACTGATTGCCAAACACATGCTTCGCATGAAAATATTTTAATAAGAAAAACAAGAAAAATCTAATATCGACATATATCTAATAGAAAAAAATTTTATGGGTCGACTTGCATAGCGAAACCACCCAGACAACTTTCCTCAACTGCTTTGGTAAAAAGTAAAAAAAAAAATCAACCAAAAACCAAATGAAAAAGTAAAAATAAGTCAAATTTACAAAATATCTATTTCTTATGGGAATAGCAAAAATTATGCGTTAATATTATTGTATTTCAGTTTTCATTTATTATGGTATTTATACTATTCGTGCAAGCAGTTTTCTTTCCCAGTATGGTTAAAAAACGCTTAGAAGACTCAAATAAGTATATGTACTATGTATCTTACTTCAATATTTCTCGATATAACAAATTATACGATGTTCTGAGTGCGATCGTAATATTTCTTGCATGGTGTAAAGTTTTCAAATTTATGACCTTTACTAAGAAAATGGATCTCGTTGTAAAAACACTGAAAAATGTAAGCGAACTCATTTCAAACATGTAATTTATAAAAAAGTTATATAAGGTCGGTGGTTGTATATATGTAAATTATAAGCTGTGAGAAACCTTATACCCAAATTAATTTGCCAAGAAATCGTAAAGTTGTTTTCGTAACCTTATTCGACTTTCATCGTAAAACCGCCACATTTCCGCTATCACATTTAATCATGCTAAACAATGACCCTTCACAAACTTGTTTGCATGATTTTTTTATGATATATGTTTTAAGTACTAGATCTTGTATACAATTTTTTAACGTCAAAGCCTTTCGGCTATAATTGATGTTTGATGATGCAATGGCGTAAACTAAAGAGACAAATATCTTGTCGAGTAATCTTAAAGAGAATTGAAACAAATACACTCGCAACAGGATTCGATCCCGGACCTCTTGTATTCATGCCGAGTGCTTTAGCCAGTTCGGCCATACGAGCTCTAGACTCAGAGTGTAATTTTTTCAATTCTCTTAAATAAAGATATAATTTTTGATTGATCTTTAACATGTGTCTTTATTTTAGGCAGCTTGCAAGGTATATGATTTTGGTTTGCTTATTTTGACCTTTTATATTGCATTTTCATTTTGGGGATTTTTTCTTTTTCATTCAGCGGTAAGTAAGATATTCTAAGTGGTTACAATATTTAAGAATTTGATTTTAAGAAATATTTTCAGCTTGAAGGATATTCAACACTTTTTGATACTTGCGTATCGCTTTTACTAATGTGTCACGGTGAATTTGATTTCAATGCTTTGCGAAATGAAGATGAAGTCTTTGGTCCGATTTTTATAATTATGTTTCTTGTACTCTTCTACTTTTTAGTGGCAGTAAGCACTTTTAAGATAAAACCAATTCTTTTCTACTAATTAGTTAACTTCAAATATTTGAATTCTCTGAAACACTAGATTTTTTAAGGTAACCGTCTTATGGTGGGTCCACACGACTTCTTCACACAGACTTCTGTAGAACTTTGTAGGCGCAACAAATCAGTGCAAACAAAAGTCGGTATGATGGTAAAGTCTGACTTAAAAACGTCTGAGCACGGAAGTTGGAAGTATTCCTATACTAATGATAAGGCTGCACATACATTTCGTCATTATATTTACATGAAAATTTTTACTCAGGGTTTCCGTCTGTACAGATATCTGTACAAACAATAGTCTATATCGTGTGGACCCACCATTAGGCTTATTAAGTATATCGTGTAAAGAGTGTGCCATTTTAACTTAATCGATGAATATTTCTGTAACGGAACTATCTTATAATACAGACCTTGGATTTCAATGTGGCTCAAGTCAATGCTTGTTCATAACTCATAATATAATTTTTCATTAAAAATATGAGTAGAATAAGAACAACTTCTTAAGTTATTCAGTTATTATATTATTTCAGAATCTAGTTACAGCCACCATAAGTGAAGCATACCAATTAATTAAAGAAAATGAATCATTTGGATCGAGAGAAGTAACTCCTTTAAACTTTTTGAGCAGAGCTTATTATAATCTTTTTTGCAGACGCAAAAAATTGGTTAAAATTTACAAGAAAAAATGTTCATGCATGACTTACACTGAAATTTATGATTTGTTAAAAAGGTAATTGAACATCAATTTTAAATACAAAAAAATATTGTGCTATAACATTCACCTCATATCCTCCTTTTCAGCAAGAGGTACCTTCCTTTCAGTAAATTTTAAGAAGACTTTCCATTTCTCTTCAGAAATTTCAGATTTTTTCCTTAAAATATCCTCTTTTTAATATTTCTACAAATAATTTTACAGTAATTGTTTTACAAAAATGTCTTCAATCTTTTCAGAATGAATTTTACACGAGAAGAAATTTCAATGTTCTTTTCCAAATATAACATTAAACCAAATCAAAAGCATATATCACAAAAACAAATTGATGAAATCGAAACTGATTTAAAAATCAGAAAATTTATACCATTATGTAAGTGATTACTGACAAGTTTCTTAAGATTTTCCCAATAATTAAGTTCAAAGATTATTCGGAGGTTTATCATACTTCGCACCATAAACCGTAAAATCACATCAAAGGAGTTTTTAGTCCTCATGTATGTTGGTTTTTGACTAAGGTGTGTCCTTGTCTCGGGGGCCGCAGTGTCTTGGGAGACCCATACCATACCGTACAATAATAAATTAGTATTGAAAAGTACTTAACAAATCATTCATTATATATATAAATATAGTCAAGTTCATACATGTGATTACTTATAGTACAGTAAAAAGTGTTGAAAAAATCGACTAACAAAGGAAAATGAAATAAACCGCTCGCATTTTGCTAAAACCTCATGGAATGTGTTTTTTATGTGTCAAAAATCATTAGTATGGCATGAGTTAGAATCTTTTGCACCACTAACTCATGCCTTACTAATGATATTTGACACTTCAGAAACACATTCCATGAAGTTTTAGCAAAAGGCGAGCGGTTTCTTTTATTTTTATTTGTTTGTAACATCTTTTACTGTACTATTAAGAAAGAATAAATTCCTGGAAGAAGGAGAAAAATATAAGTTTGTATGAGATGGGCGCCACTTAGGGGAGATAGGTTAATTAAAGAAGATTCAAAAAAGGAAGGGGAAAAAACCACAGCGCCCATTATGGTTAAGAGACTTAATTTAAGATGGCCTCTGCTTGTCTTACTCATTATAACACAAATATGAACCTTATTTTACAATAATATTGATGCACTGTACCACGTACACTCGGTGGCACAAAAAATGTATGGATTACATAGAGTACTATATATTTAATCCGTGCATATTTTGTGACACAGAGATACATGATGTACTACATACAGAATATACGAACTATTTTGGTCTAGTAGTACAAACCAATGAGTATAAGAAATAGGAGAACGTCGCGTATACAGTTACGAATTCCATCTGGGTGTTTGTGTCCTGTAAATACTACTGCCTTTACAACAGAATCAGTACATGTTTTTATGATATTATTTCACAGAGTGACGCAGAGGAATAGAGCTGCACTCATAACCCAGAGCTCCTTAGATCAAAAATATGCCCTGCAACAGAATTTTTTTAAACATAATTATGGAGATTAAAAGCGTTTATGGCTGGACCCAATTACTAGAGGTTGAACTTCGTATATCTTAACATTGCCAATAATGGAAGCCTTCTTCTCTATCTTATGCTCTTTGCTACAAACCACTGAAAGTTTATACAGCCAAAGGTTATGTGAACAAACTTTTTAAATTCAGTAAATAATGATGTGAACAGATGCAATCGTTTCTGCAATTAATTCAAATAGACAGGCAGGTTAACGGCAATCACTTTAAAACTGTTTATTTAAATTAAAGAGAATTGAAAACAATACCTTCGAACCAGAACTCGAACCCAGACTTCTTGGATTCATGTCAAGTTTATTTAAACTTCCGTAGACACTATTAACTTTTAATTTAACAATTTATGGTATTAATTCTACTAACATTATTTTTGCGATACCGTTAAACTACAAAAGATAAATACCCAATTTTACATTCTCCAAGCAGCTATAGAAAAACCCTCTCCTTCTCTATTTTATTGGAATCGTAAGCTAGGTTAGGTTAGATTGTATTGGCTGTCCACGAGAGAGACACTAAGTCCGCCGAGCCCGTTGTGATACCATATATGTTCATTTCTCAGCTCCTTAATTATTTTGACAGGCTGAGTGCATCTTTTCCATGTATACCTATACCTGCCATGCACTACACCTTCCCATCACAACCATTAATTAAATTAATTTTTTTTGTGGCAAGGTAATCTAATCCGCTACCTTTGGATTACAATAGTAAACTATAAATAAGCAGAAGAAAAAAATATTAATATCACTTTTGTCAAATATTTTTGTAGTACCACAAGATGTTGAACGACACTTGCGCACGAAAGAAAAACACGCCATTCGAGCACAAAAAGAAAAACGTTTTGCTAATTCACGATATCATGTCTTTACCTACGCTGAATATGAAGTGTGAGTATTTTTAACTTGAAAATTTCAAGTTTTTACTAAATCCATAATTTTGAATTTATAGATTACAAGCGCAATTGGATCAAATTGAGATTTTGCTAGAGTTATCAACTGCAAATCTTTATGAACTACTAAAAATTTTTCAATCGGGTGTTAAATATAAATGGATGGTCAAGGAAGAATCTGATGCACAGTCTGAATGTTGTAATATATCACCGGGAGGCCATGCAAACTCTGATCCTACAAGCAGTGATTCAACATAACTAAAGAAAAATATAAAATATCTACCTACCTATATTGTGTCTTACAATGTAATCTATACTAATATTATAATTTTCAATATTAATTTGTTTATATACCACTAGTTCGATTGACATTTAGGCATATAAATATCACAAGTACATAGTACATGAATTACTGGTATATATATCTTTGTTTGTCCCTTTTTCCGTCAAAATAAAGCTGCATATTTAAGTGATTTTTGGCACAAATATCCAGAAAATTATTTTTAAAATTTAAATATTTTTAATTTATATACAGATTGATCCATTTTAATCTATTATGGCTAATAGCTCGTTTAAAGTTGCAGAGTTTGATGGGGTACATCATGTTCTGACATCATGTAAATATCATTGTTTAACCGTGTAAGGGCCCAAATTAGGATCAAAGTTTGGTGCCCATTTTCTCCAAAACTATAAAAGATAGAGAGTTGTAAATTTGCAGGTAGCTTTAACTAGCGGTCTTGTAAAACATTCTCGGAAAAAAATGAAAACAAACAATTGACTGAGTTAATTGTTGAAATATCATGTATAGACAGTGTTGATTACACTGTCACATTACACATACATACATGTCACACATACATAACTGATATTACACACTATACAATTTGCGCCCATATGGGTAAACAGTGATGTTTACGAAAAAATGTTTCAAACAAAAGTTGTTTATTTTTTTATAAGGATCATTTTTTATATTTAAACTTTTGTTCTATCTCTAACGGTTTACAAGATGGGTCCTACGGACCCAGGACCCAATTGACCCATGTTGCTCATTTACGAACTCTACCTCACTTATTACGTCCTAAGCACGCTATAAATATTTCAGCTTGATATCTCTTTTCGTTTTTGAGTTATCGTGTTGACAGACAGACGGACAGACAGATGGAAAGACAACCGGAAATGGACTAATTAGGTGACTTTATGAACACCTATACCTTGTTATATTTCATATATACATGTAATAAAAACTCCAAAAACCAAAAAGGTGATCAAAAGATCGTAATTGTGTTTGTTTTTTAAATTTTCTAATTTATTAAAAAAATGCAAGTACTGATATTCAACTCTGTTTATGCAGGGTACTCCAACAATTAGCTCAGTCAATTGTTTGTTTACTTTGTTAAATGTTTTTCTTTGGTGTACGGGGTTTTCTTAAATTTTGAATTCAATATTATTATTACCAATTATTTAATTTTTTATAATCTAATACATAACTACTGCTAATTTTAAAAGTATGATTATAATGCATGATTATAAACGGAGATAGGTAATTACATGCATTACTATTATTAATGAAAATCATCGTCCATGGCTG